>NC_068286.1:1924795-1961385 GCF_025860055.1 Xyrauchen texanus | reverse complement strand
TTCAGGAGGCTGCAACATATGGCGACTCTACCAACTTGGAGGAATACACAGCATCACGTGGCACATGTGGCAGGGCATCCAGGCCATCACCATCTAAAGGACAACTTCAATTGCCTGTGACAAAGATGCCTCCCTTCCAGATGCGCTGAACGACTTCTACGCTTGGTTTGAGGTGCAGAACGACTTGGTGGTGAGGAAGACCTCCCAACAATCAGGTGCTCTGTCTTACCATGGCTGATGTGAGGAAAACTCACGGAAGTCAACTCACGGAAGGCTGCTGGACCAGACAACATTCCTGGCAGAGTGCTCAGAGGATGTGCAGACCAGCTGGCAGATGATCATACTTGACTTCCTGACTGGGAGACCTCAGTAAGTCCGGATCTTGAACAGCATCTCCACCACCACGCTGAGCACTGGGCCCCCCCCCCCCCCACCAAGAAAGCCCAGCAGTGTCTCTACTTTTTTTAAGTCTGAGGAAAGCACATCTCCTACCCCCCATCCTAACAACATTCTATAGAGGGACTATTGAGAGCATCCTGAGCAGCTGCATCACTGCCTGGTTTGGGACTTGCACCGTTTCGGATCGCAAAGCCCTGCAGAGGATAGTGAGGACAGCTGAAGATCATTGGGGTCTCTCTTCCCTCCATCAAAGACATTTACAAAAAACACTGTATCCGCAAAGCAACCAGCATTGTGGAGGACCCCACACACCCCTCACACAAACTCTTCACCCTCCTGCCGTTTGGAAAGAGGTACTGAATCATTTGGGCCCTTACGGCCAGACTGTGTAACAGCTTCTTCCCCCAAGCCATCAGACTCCTCAATACTCAGAGACTGGACTGACACACACACGTGTCTTGAGTTGCACTTTGATTATTGTCACTTTATAACTGGCTGCTACCTCAGTAACTGCTATGTGCATAGAACACTATCTCAAAGTATGTTTTAGGCATTTTTAGAAATGGTCATCTTTTTGCACTACTGTGTACTGGTCAGCGCTGCACTGTCTCTCACTGTGTCTATTGTCCTGTTAATTTTTAGTAAATTATTCTACTGTCCTGTACTTTTTGCACACGTTTGCACGTGCACTATATATAGGTATGTTATTTAGTTGTGTAGTCTCGTGTGGTTCTGTCTTTGTCCTATGTAGCACCATGGTCCTGGAGGAACGTTGTCTCGTTTCACTGTGTACTGTACTAACTGTATATGCTTGAAACGACAATAAAAACCACTTGACTTTACAAAGTTTGAGGGAGTACTGCCATAAGACAACAAACATCACTGCTCTAAGTTTACTAGTTTTACTTTTCTCTACTGAACGTTTTCAATTAATTCAAATCTAGTAAAACAACTCAGTTGATATTTTAATAACCAACACTTTTCCCATTTGTATCCTGCAGATTTTCAATGACCCCATTCATGGTTCAATTGAGCTTCATCCTCTGCTGGTGAAGATTATTGATACTCCTCAGTTTCAGAGACTCCGTCATATAAAACAACTGGGAGCAGGATACTGGGTCTATCCTGGAGCATCACATAATCGCTTTGAACACTCCATCGGGTAGGGGATATGTAATTACCTGAAAATTATAAATGTAACATCTATTGTATTAAAAGCATTAAAAATCTTAAATGCACATTTATATAAGGAGTGGTTTGATTTGTTATTTTTTTCAATTCCTCAATAATAATAAATAATAATCAGACCAAACATTCAAATATCATTTATTAATCTATCAATCAAGTCATTTATCTATAATATTTTTCGTAAAGTAAACTGAGGTGTTGTTTGTGTGCTGAAGGGTGGCACATTTAGCGGAACGTCTGGTTAAGAGATTCCAAGAGAAACAGCCAGAGCTCAACATCACCAATCGAGACAGCTTGTGTGTCCAAATTGCTGGACTGTGCCATGATTTAGGTGAGTGTCACAAACACAGATACATTAGTACTTTAACAGCCATTCATTTTAAAGGTTTATCAATCACAGCCTATTAAGAGGAACACATCACTCCATGGTGCTTCTCTGAATCTCAGAAACATCAAATTTCAAAAGCACCAGCAGAAGGAACATACAGGACATGTGACTTGGTTCTTAAAATACTATCAAGGCATCTTCAAATCTTTATTATAAAATTAAAGAAATAACAGAGGGGCCACATGGGGTGGCCATCCCCTGGCACTACCACATGCAACTTTCTTAAACTAGTAAATTTACACCTGAACACGTATTTGCAAGCACAAGCTTTGTTGATGATAATGAGGCAGCATAAACACATTAAAATATAATAGAAACATTCATATTATTTTTATATCATATTTCATATCATATTTATATTATACAGCATACAATTGAAATACCTGCTTTAGCCAAAACAGCATTTAAATGTAACAAAAAGTTGCTTATTAGGAGTCATATTTCAAATTTCAATACTCTGAATCCTGGCTGCAAGTCTGGAAACAGTCCCACTAGTAAACTATGTACATGTTTATATAAAATAACATGTCAACTAATTAAAACGAAATGACTCACTCGTCTGAAATTTTATCCTCGGCTGGATCAAGTCTCTCTTCAAAATACAAATGTTCATCGGAGTCCCGCTCTTCTTCTGAGGAAAATGTTAACTCTTCCTTACTATCCAGGAGTTTTTTCACTTGTTTATCGTACTTGTTTTTAAGGCACCATGGGGGGGCATTCACCATTTGCATTGATCGTCTCAGCACATTAGCGTATGATTAGAGTGCTCTGCCCGTGGGTGCGATCACATTAGGGATAATTAGCTGAGCCAGGAAAACTGTACATCGCTTTGTTTCAAACAGATTGCATTGCATGAGAATATTTGTTTCATGTTTGTGTGATAAGTATTCGCAGAGTTTCAGTTCATTTTTGTGATGTGTTTCAGAAATATGCTCGTAAACACGGAGACTGCTGAAAGCTCACACTTTTAATTTTCTTTATTTTACAAAAGCACAAGATTTTGTTGTTATTGTGAGTGTACACAAATAAAAGTAGACCCATTATAATCTCTAATGATGTCTTACACTAATCTGTATGAACCAAACTGATGGAGAATTTTAAGTTGTTTCCGCCGTAATGACGGAAAAATCCAGCAGGACGCGCCGGCGCGTCCGTCGACCTCAGAGGGTTAAACAACATGATGCATCCACAGCGCCAACCAGTTCAGTATGGCAAGATTTAGTTAAAAGAATCAGTTTCATTGCTGCCCACAGCAGGAAATGGCACATAGAAAAATCAAACTGCATTACTCAAGTAGTGTTTTTACTAATCGAAAACTTAGAGGATTAATCGATTACTTGTGCACATGCCTTGTATAAATAGGCGTTTACTTGAAATAAAGGTCAAATAGGTTGTACTACATACTTTAATGTAGTTACACTGATTTCAATTATACATTTATGTTTATTTTTCTTAAGGTCACGGTCCATTCTCTCATTTGTATGATAACATGTTCATCCCAGAAGTCCAGCCCGGTAAGTGTTTTATCAATTCACACAGTGTCACTGATTATGGTCAACCGGGTGTATAATTAAGCACTAATTAATTAACAGGGGTTCATGCTTTTCAAATTACAAAACACTGTCACATTGAATTTTTTAATTAAAATTTAACAAAGAAAAAAAATAAATAAGCCACATACTTGGGTTTACATTTATAAATGAGTCAGTGGCTGTAGGATAATGAACAAAACATGTCTTATATCATCTCTGGTGCTTGTTTCTCTTTGTTAGGCTCCAAGTGGAAGGTGAGCATCAAAAATCTCAATATTTTATGATACAAATGTATTTATGATACAATTATGCAAAAGGTTTAATTGTCTTTTTGTCAATGTTTGCAAAATGTCTCTCATATTTGAAGTCCTCACATCTTATCTATAAGGAAACAGCAGCTAAATATATATATTTCTCATATATACTGTATAGTAGTTATTTCTACTGTACAAACTGCTGTATAAGGATCTTTTAAAATAAATCTTTTAAGAAAGTCCCTTTCAATGAATGTCAGTTACTGTACTGCACACTACTATATGCATGTACAGTTTATATTTCTGTTTGTTTGTGCATTACTTTCAGCATGAGGATGCCTCATTTGACATGTTTGAGCTCATTGTAGAAGAGAATGGACTAAGAGATGAGATGAAAAAATATGACATGAAACCAGATGAAGACCTTAAGTTTATTAAGGATTTGATTCTTGGGGTGAATACTTCAGCAAAAGAGGTACAAACTTAAATAAACTGCCATTGCAGAGCATGTCCACAGGTTATACAGTGTTTAAGTTGATCACATTATTTTCAATATTCCAGTGGCAAGGGACCAGGCCAAAAAATAGGACTTTCCTGTACGAGATTGTATCAAATAAACGGAACGGCGTTGATGTGGACAAATGGGACTATTTTGCACGGTAAATAAAACACATTGTAAAATAATTTTAAGGAAGATTTTATAACTACATTCTTTCAAACAACATTTTATCAAGCCAGCATCAAAGTTTGTCTTAATTATTTTCTCTTTTCTGTTTTTTTATGATCCAATTATTGTTGTCATTTTGTGATCTTAGTTTCAAGTAAAAACATTTCAGCGTAGTTTTTTTTCCAAATAGTTTTGAATCATTGTACGTTAATTTCTCTATCGTCATTATAATCATTTCTCCACCATCTTGATTTATTTTAAAGAGACTGTCATCATCTTGGCATTTCTAAGAGCTTTGACCATGAACGCCTGCTGAAGCTTACACGTGTGTGTGAGGTGGACATAGAAGAAATTCAAGAGCGAAGGCTGTTGATTTGCTTCAGGGACAAGGTACTTGATCACTTATACTCTGTAATTGACTTTGCACCAGAGTGCACTGGGAGTCTCACAACTTGTTTTATGAATCTGAACTTAAAGCATCCTGACACTGTTCAACTTTTAATGACAGCAAACATGCTTCCGTAATAATGCTTTAAATCTTTAATATCTTTTACGCCAGTATTGTAACTCAATATTTAGCAGAGGTGGGGACAAGTCACACATGGTCAAGTCCAAGCAAGTCTCAAGTCTTAACCATCAAGTCTCGAGTCAAGTCTCAAGTCGCAGTTCAGATAAATCAAGCAAGTCAAGTCAAGTCAAGGGTTCACCCTAAGCAAGTCAAGTCAAGTCCTGATAAGTTTCAAGTAAAGTAAAGTCACACTACTAAAATAAATAGAGGTAAATTTTTTCGATACATATTTATTTTTGCACAGAAAAGATGAACTTGTATACATATATTATGTATCTTATTTATTATACATTTGCTACATATTAATCATATGCATATCTGTGCATACATTAATATCTGAAAATAAAATAAAATTGTGTTTACACAAAACGTTCAGACATTAACATTACCTGTAAACATTAAAACAAATTTATTTTCGTATGCACAAACATTCTTTACATTTTTAAAAATAATGTAATTTAAGGAAAATCAATTTGCAAAACCACATTTATCAATCAAATCAAATCAAATCACTTTATTGTCACACGACCATGTACACAAGTGCAACAGTAGGTGAAATTCTTGTGTGCAGTTCCGAGCAACACAGCAGTCATGACAGTGACGAGACATATACCAATTACAGTAAACAACATACTTACACAACACAATTTACATATCAAATGTACACATACTTACACAACACAATAATTATATACAATGTACAGTAAACAATACACACAATATACAATAAGTGGGAGTATGTGAAATATATATATATATATGAAGTAGTATATTGAGGATGTTGAGAGTCCAGTGTGAGGTTATAGATGAATAAAGTGCAGTGCTAATTATTGATCGTGATAGATCAAGTGTTCAACAGTCTGACTGCTTGGGGAAAGAAGCTGTCATGTAGTTGGCTAGTGTGGGTCCTTTATGTGACCAAGTGTAAATGGAATCGTTTTGATAAATCAGAATCAGCTATCCGATCTGAGAAAATGCATGAAGTGGCCAGGTGTAACGTTAAACATAGGGTTGCCAACCACAACAGTTTTCTGTAGCCTTGTGCGAACTTATTCAATAGAATTAGACTTCTAGAATGTTCTTTCAAGTGCAAATAAATATAGATTTTTTAATTTAGTAGTTTTTCATATCATAGCCAACAAATGTCTTCGGAAACTCCTTTTCCTCGATTTACTGAAGCCTATATGTAAAACGCATTTGCAGCTGCACAGCCGTGTATATATCTATGCTGCATATATCTATGCCGTCTGGCTCGCTCATAGGCTGTGCTGCGGCAACTGCACAGCCAATGGCGCGAGCGCGGGTCAGAGCCCGCCAAGGGGCGCCAAGTCCCCGAATTTTGCATTAAAGCAGGTCTTCGTTCATTCATAGTCTGTCTGACATATATATTAGAATAGAAGCTATGTGTCTGTCAATTCATTGCACTGAATTGATACTCAAAAATACGGAACAAAGTGCGTTCCGTATCAGTTCAATACGGAACAAGACTTTATATTATACTATATATTATAAGTATTATACGGAACGGTTGGCAACCCTAGTTAAACAGCCCCTTAGAAATGTTTAGGCGCGTGCTAGTGATCACATCGGCGCCTCCATGTTCTCTTACGAGAGGTTCTCTCGTATTGCGTAAGCTAGCTTACGCTACGGGAAAGATTCATCTTTTCTGAGATATTGAAGCCAAAAAATTATCCTTAATTTTTGTATCCATTGTCAACGCAGTGCGGCAGCTGCAGACCTTGAGCGGGCTAGCTAGCGAGCTCATAGGTTGCTCTGTGGCAACTGCTGCAGCCTATAGACGAGCTTGGGCTGAACTCGCATCCAATGAGAGGCGTCACGCGCTCACTGCATCAAAGCCCGCCAAAATGGGCGTGACTAGAGTGCATATAAGCGTAGTTCGTAGGCTGGAACCCCGATTTTCATCTCTTCAGCGAAGCTCTCCGCATCGCTGACCTGGAAGCCGCGTCGCCGTTCGAGGGGCATCTAGCAAGCGTGGACAGCGCTAGAAGAAGCCGGCCGTCTCAGCCACCTTCAGCCATCCTGCGAGCTACGCCATCCGACGACGTATCCTTTTATTCAGCAAGCTAGTTCTCACAAACTATTCACAAAAAATGTCAGTCCCCTTCTCTCAGGCTACTACAGTGGTGAATTTAGCAGCCAACAAGCCGGTGACACTGCCCGCTTGCCTGCACTCAAACGCCGTTTTCACGGCGAACCAAATAAATCTTGTAAAGAGCAAACATGTCTTATGTGTAGAAAAAGTGCCCACAACCCAGTGTTCGCCCCTACACACAAGCATAACACATCCCGTGCCCCTATCAGAGCACACTCTCATAAAGCGGTTACGAACCGCTCGAGCGTCAGAGTTAATGAAGGCGCCCACAAATGCGTGCGCGCGCCCATTCTCTGCCCGCTCTGTCACACGACCAGCCCTATGTGTAGAAAATGTGCCCACAATCCAGTGTTCACTTCTGCACACAAGCACTGCATGTCTCGTGTCCCCACCAGAGCATGCTCACATAAAGCGGTTACGAACCGCTCGAGCGCTAGAGTCAATAAATGCGCCCACAAATGCGTGCGCGCGCCCATTCTCTGCCCGCTCTCTTACACGGCCAGCAACCATTCCTCTGTGTGTAAGTCCCGTGCCCATGACTATGCTTGCGCATCGCGTAACAGATGTGACTCTTTCCCCATTCAATCCAATCGGGAAGTCACTCACAAAACAGCCTGTTCATGCTGTCTGCGAGCAATCATGCATGAACACACTAAACGCGCTCAAACATTTTGTTCAGCGCTCTGTGTGCGGCAATCAGAGCGAATTGGCCATTCACCCTCTAGCGTTACGCTTCAAAGCGTGGGAAGCTATTCCAGGGATATCCAAGTGGGTGTTAAGCACAATACAACAGGGCTATTTGCTACAGTTCGATCGCCGCCCCCTCGCTTCAGAGCGCGGCTCGAAACCACTGTGAACACGGAAGCAGCGTGCATGCTTCGTTCAGAAATAGCAAGCCTTCTGTGCAAAAGGGCCATAGAAAAGTGCCACCCTCTCTGAGCGAGTCGGGGCTTTACAGCCGTTATTTTCTTGTTCCCAAGAAAGACGGCGGCCTCAGACCCATATTAGATCTCAGGGTTTTGAACAAGGTGCTTGCAAAAAGACCGTTCAAAATGCTTACAATCAGGAAACTCCTCGCGCATGTGTGCCAGGGGGACTGGTTTATTTCTCTCGATCTGAAAGATGCATACTTTCAGATTCAGATAAATCCCGTCACAGGCCATTCTTGAGATTCGCCTTCGACGGCCAGGTTTATCAATACACCGTCCTTCCGTTCGGCCTGTCCTTAGCACCCGTACTTTCACGAAGTGCATGGATGCGGCGCTCGCACCCCTGCGGAGTCAGGGTTTGCGAATTCTGAACTATTTGGACGACTGGCTGATTATGGCTCAGTCACATATGGAGCTTCTGTCTCACAGAGCAGTTCTCCTCAGCCATCTGAACAGTTTGGGTCTTGCAGTCAATTGGACCAAGAGCTCACTACAGCCCAGTCAGACCATTTCCTTCCTGGGAATAGAACTAGACTCCGTGGCAATGACGGCTCAGCTTATCTACACATCGCGCACGCCGTGTTCAGCGGCTAGCGCATCTTTTCAGATGAACAGCCTCACGCCTCTGAAGAAATTCCAGAGAGTGCTAGGTTACATGGCCTCAGCCGCAGCAGTACTTCAGCTGGGTTTACTGCACATGCGCCCGCTTCAGCATTGGCTAAACACCCGCGCGTCTCGCCGGGCTTGGGCCTACAGGCCGCCAGCCCATCAAGGTGACTCAGACCTGCATATCAGCTCTGCAGCCCTGGACAGTGGCCGAATGGTATCAGCGGGGAGTGACAATGGGAGCTGTATCTCGCCGAAAAGTCATCTCGACAGGCAGCGTCCAACACGGGTTGGGGCGCGGTCTGCGAGGGCTCTCCGGTTTTCGGCCTATGGTCAGTTCAGGAAAAGCTCCTTCACATAAATTGTCTGGAAATGATAGCGGTCGAGTACGCGCTCGTGCGCTTTCTCCCGATCATTCAGGGTCACCACGTCCTGGTCCGTTCGGACAACAGATCTGTGGTATCCTACCTAAACCGTCAGGGCGGTGTCAGATCCAGGAACCTCTTCCATCTGACAAAACGCATACTGAGTTGGTCCCAGTGCCACCTGCGCTCGCTGAGGGCGACGCACGTGCCAGGCCACCTGAACGACGGCCCGGACAGACTGTCCAGAGACAATATTCCCCCAGGGGAATGGTCCCTGCACGCTCAAACAGTCCAGACGTTATGGCACCTATTCGGCAGAGCAGAGATAGACCTCTTTGCGTCCAAAGAGGACATGTGGGGTGTCGTCGCTGCTCGTATTTCTACAAGAGCTGCTGGATAAGGGCAGATCCCCATCCACGCTCAAAGTGTATGTGGCGGCCGTTGTGGCGTTCGCTGAACCCCTGCACGGCCAGTCATGGGGTAAAAACGAGCTGGTCATCCGCTTCCTCAGGGGAGCTAGAAGGATGAATCCCCCGTGCCCCCCATCGGTTCCTATCTGGGATCTTTCTATAGTTCTCGAAACTATGAAAGCCCCCCCTTTCGAACCACTTCAATCCGTGGATTTGAAATACCTTTCACTCAAAACCGTTTTTCTGACTGCCCTGTCATCAGTCAAACGTGTGGGAGACCTTCACGCGCTGTCGGTCAGCGCTGCGTGTCTTGAGTTTGGACCAAGTGACTCCAAGGTCATTTTAAAGCCTAGACACAGCTATGTTCCCAAGGTGATCGGTACTCCTTTCAGAGCACAGGTCATTTCCCTATCGGCGCTGCCAGCACCGGATAGCGAACGCGACGCCAATCTCCTTTGCCCGGTCAGAGCACTGAGATTGTATACTGCGCGCTCTGCTGCTTTCAGACGCTCCGAGCAGCTTTTCGTTTCGTTCGGAGGGCGCACCAAAGGTCTCGCCGCCTCGAAACAGACACTATCTAGATGGATAGTGGACGCTATTGCTGCTGCATACGCGTCAAAAGACCTGCCATGCCCGTTGGGCATTAGGGCTCACTCCACTAGAGGCATGGCATCCTCGTGGGCATGGTCCAGCGGGATTTCCATTCACGACATATGTGTGGCAGCGGGATGGACTTCCCCTCCACCTTTGTCAGATTTTACAATATGGAAGTGCCCGCTCTGCAGGCAAAACTACTAGCGGTTTAATACGCTACAGCTCCCCTGGTGAGCTGCACTGATGGGACACATTCCACACAGACCGGCACCGCCGCTCTGTCGTTCCCTTCCCACTATGTGCTTATGTATTACACAATCAATGACCCGCATTCTTGCCGGCCAAATATTATTTCCCCACTCATAAGGGCTCCCCGGGTCCCCCTTAATTCCCTGGGGCTCATACAGTGGATGCTTGACGCGCACGGCGTTGACAATGGGTTCCCGTGAGCGTAAGATAGCTTACGCAATACGAAGAACCTCTCGTAAGAGAACGTGATCGGTTACCTAACGTAACCTCGGTTCTCTCTAGATGAGGGAACGAGTATTGCGTAGCCGGCCGTGCTCGCGCCACGAGCGACTTTTCGCTTCAGTCAATGAAAACCAGGGTTCCAGCCTACGAACTACGCTTATATGCACTCTAGTCACGCCCATTTTGGCGGGCTTTGATGCAGTGAGCGCGCGGACGCCTCTCATTGGATGCGAGTTCGCCCAAGCTCGTCTATAGGCTGCAGCAGTTGCAGCAGAGCAACCTATGAGCTCGCTAGCTAGCCCGCTCAAGGTCTGCAGCTGCCGCACTGCGTTGACAATGGATACAAAAATTAAGGATAATTTTTTGGCTTCAATATCTCAGAAAAGATGAATCTTTCCCGTAGCGTAAGCTAGCTTACGCAATACTCGTTCCCTCATCTAGAGAGAACCGAGGTTACGTTAGGTAACCGATACGTTAGCCTGTCATGCAGTGACGTTATGTGCAATGCTTTATAGTTTCCACACGCAGTCCACAAACTTGAAAATGCGCACATTTAATACATACATTATAACCTACATGTAATATTGAGCTGCCCGCTCATTTTAAGATGCCAATCAACATTAAAAAACTCAGGCTACGCCACTGTTATAGTCAAATTCCCCAATAAGTTACATCTATTTACGAGACGTAACAGTATAATGATAACGCCATGGTCACATTTCTAATAAGAAAAAAACATAATATGCCATCAAGGCCAAATTATGACAAACAGAAAAGATTAATTCATTACATTAGTAATCGTTATAACGTAGATCTTAGTGAAACTGACTATAAAGAGATTACTTTCTTACCTTTCCTTGTGGTTCTTCTTGATATGCCGAACGAAATTTAACGTTGTGGTTGTCGTGTCGGATATTCGTGCCTTGCATATTTTGCAACTGGCAAATCTTTTTTTATAGGCAAGGTCCAGTTCAAAGTCTGTATAGCCAAACGAGGCCATTTGTGGAGCTCGACTACTGTCTGCCATGTTTGGCGCGGTTTGAATTGAGCAGCACAGATGCCAATAGTGATGCTGACGTCACAATATATATATTTTTAATTAATTGTATTGCTGTTTGTTTATAATAAGTTCAAGTCATTGTCGAGTCTTCCACTTCAAGTCAAGTCAAGTCTCAAGTAACTTGTTCTCAAGTCAAAGTCAAGTCAAGTCATTTTCGTACTTTAATCAAGCAAGTCACAAGTCCTGAAAATTGTGACTCGAGTCAGACTCGAGTCAAGTCATGTGACTCGAGTCCCCCACCTCTGATATTTAGTAACTCTTTATGAATCTCCTAAAGCCTCAGAAGATATTATTCCACGAGTACAGTCTTCATCTCATCTGAGTGTACACCATTCAGATCACTCGTCACAAAAACACAATTCATTTCTTATATAGGTGTATGTAATGCAAATTAAGTAATGTATGGAAAATATATTCTGTTACAGTCGTGGTTCATTGTTTTTTCCTTCTCAAACAGGAGGCAGATAACATTTACGACATGTTTCGCACTCGATACACTCTGCATCGCCAGGCGTACCAGCACAAGACTGTCAATATAATTGAAATCATGTGAGTTATCTTATTATAAAAGGGAAATATAATGTTACTTCTGTTTTAATAATTGTTGTCGTGTTAGTTTCCTGTTCTTAGCCGTTTTTATTTGATTAATTTAGCAGACTGACAGACATCATGCTGTCACTTGATAAACTAAGTTTACATGTTGCTTTAAAAATGTTTACATTTGTTTCACTTTACATATTAGGATTAAAGAAGCCCTCTTATTAGCCGATGACCACTACAAGATCTCAGCAGCCAAAGACAACATGCCCGAGTACACCAAACTCACAGGTCAGTCGACCTTTTCATGAGCATCATATCTACAGATGGTACATTTCATGTTTTTTCTATATAATTCTTAGTTTCAGCTAAAATAGTGTTTCTCTTTTCTAACAGATGCTATTTTGGAGAAGATCTCTCACACCGACATTAAATCCCTCCAACTTGATAAAACTGAGAAAAAGAAACTTCGGGATGCCAAAAAGAAAGTGGAGAAAATTGACAGAAGAGACCTTCCAAAGTTTGTTGGCGAGGCCAGACTCAAAGGGGAAAAAATGTCACTGGTAGGACAAAAAGAAGTAAAACTAAAATAAATGATTACCATTTAAAGGACACTGTACAACTCAAATATATTTCAGATTTTCTCTGGGTGATATCAATGAATGGCATTGATTAAATCCATAATTGTATGTAAATGTAATTGGCAGATGCTTTCATAACAAAACTTACTAGACCAGAGGTTTTCAATTGGTGAGGCGCGCCTCCCCTGGGGGGTGGAATTTAGAAATTGTGTTTTCCAGGCCTGAAAAAGTTATGGAAAAACAAGTTAACATTGAATGTTTTGGAAAAGTCATGGAATTTTCAAAAAGATATTTTCAGCAGTACAAGTGTGCTAATAATTCTTCAAGTTTGGCGCGATCGTGGAGATACGTGATTAAGTGCTATGCGGAGCCCGCGCGGAGCAGCAGTATGCAGAATGCATTTCTGCATAAACGGAGTAGATTGTGAATATGCGTAGAGCATTTGGCAACTCATTAACGGCAGAAAAGTCCTCTCACGATTGCTCAAGTTCATATGGATGGTGTAACAACGTATTAGTAAATATCATATTTACATTATTGTTTGAATATATTAAGTCTTAAGTTTGTATGTAATAACTTGCCATGTTAAATAAGCTTATGGGGATGTTTATGGAGCCAAATCAATCTCATTAATAATTCACGCAAAAAAAACGATTCACACATGCGTAGACAATTTCACATCCATGAAACCTAATTCAGGTACACACAAAAAAAATTCACGTGCATGAAAAAAAGCTATTCACATGCGCAAAATAAAAGTATGCATACGTAAAATACATTTTACAAACGCAAAACATATTTAATAGATATACAACTAGTCGCAAAAAGTTTGGAATGTTTAAAATGTACGAGTGTATCCATGAATCTGAATGTGCAAATCGTCATTCACGTGTGAATCACCTCGGATTTGTGTGTGTGTGTTTTTGAGACTTTCCTGGCAGAGATCTCTTCCCACGTGGGTCTGTCTACTCTTTAGCCAATCAGATGCGAGTTTAACCAATCATATCATAAGCCACTGATTCTGCGCACCTTTTGCGCAATATGGATTAATTAGAACGGAAATGAAGCATTTACGTCAGTAATCCAGCATGGCGAACGAAGAACGGGAAGTAATTTTTTTTTGTGCTGCTATTATTATTATTATTATTATTGTTGTTGTTTTTATTATTAGAGTCACACATACATATTTACATTTTTTTCTCAGTATTAGTTAATTGCCTATTTTATTTATTCAATAAAAGTATCAATACTGTCCTCATTATGTTTTCAGTCACATTATTGTCCAAAAACATTTTACTTCACTTACCCGTGCTTCCCGTTCTTCGTTCGCCATGCTGGATTACTGATGTAAAGGCTTCATTTCCTATCGCTGGAGTTTTAAATATTAATAAAACTATTCGTTCCTTACTTCAAAAAGACATTGTCACTATGTCAAACTGTTTATTGGAATAGACTGGTGGAAGGTTTATTATGGAAGGCCATCTGGGCTTTACCAAACAAATATTTATTAGTAAATAAAGTTAAGGAAATAACTTTCAAAATCTTACACCGATACTACCCAGTTAATATTTTTCTTGTTAAATTTAAAAAGGATATTGATTTTAACTGTTCTTTGTGCAATACATTGCCTTAGACTTTATTTCATCTATTTTGGCATTGGGTTCATGTGGGACATTTTTGAAAGATTTGACCAGATTTATAATTGATAACATTGAACCCACTTTTTCCTTATGTTTAGATAACGTTATATTTGGTTTTACTAATATCCCCTCAAATAAAAGGAAAGAATACTATATTATAAATTTAATTTTAATTTTTGCTAAATTTCATATACATAAATGTAAGTACAGTAAATCCCAACCTTTGTTTTTGGTTCTTGAAAAAGAAATTCAAATATAAAGACTATTTTTCATTCACATAATAAGAAAGCAATTAAAACTGTTTCTATATGTGAGTCCTTCAATATATTTACATGCGGCGCATGTGGCAGGCCATCACCAACTACAGGACAACATCAGTTGCCTGTGACAAAGATGCCTCCCTTCCAGATGTGCTGAACGACTTATACGCTCGGTTTGAAGTGCAGAACGACATGGTGGCGAGGAAGACCAACCCTCCTCCCAACGACCAGGTGCTCTGTCTTACCATGGCTGATGTGAGGATAACTCTACATAGAGTCAACTCACGGAAGGCTGCCGGACCAGACAACATTCCTGGCAGAGTGCTCAGAGGATGTGCAGACCAGCTAGCAGATGTTCTTACCGACATTTTCAACATCTCTCTGAGCAGCGCCGTCATTCCATCGTGCTTCAAGGCCACCACCATCGTCCTCATGCCAAAGAAGTCTTCAGTGTCCTGCCTCAACGACTACCGTCCCGTCGCACTTACACCCATCATCATGAAGTGCTTCGAGAGGCTCGTCATGAGGCACATTAAGACCCAGCTGCCCCCCTCACTAGACCCACTGCAGTTTGCGTATCGTTCAAACCGTTCAACGGATGATGCCATCGCCACAACCCTCCATCTGGCCCTCACCCACCTAGACAATAAGGACTCATACGTTCGAATGCTGTTCATAGATTTCAGCTCAGCATTCAACACAATCATTCCCCAGCACCTGATTGGAAAGCTGAACCTGCTGGGCCTGGACACCTCCCTCTGCAACTGGATCATGACTGGGAGACCTCAGTCAGTCCGGATAGGGAACAGCATCTCCACCACCACCACACTGAGCACTGGGGCCCCCCAGGGGTGTGTGCTCAGTCCACTGCTGTTCACTCTGCTGACTCACGACTGTGCAGCAATGCACAGCTCGAATCACATCATCAAGTTTGCCGATGACACGACCGTGGTGGGTCTCATCAGCAAGAACGACGAGTCAGCATACAGAGAGGAGGTGCAGCGGCTGACGAACTGGTGTAGAGCCAACAACCTGTCCCTGAATGTCGACAAAACAAAAGAGATGGTTGTTGACTTTAGGAGAGCACAAGGTGAACACACCGCTGAACATCGACGGCTCCTCTGTGGAGATCGTCAAGAGCATCAAATTCCTTGGTGTTCACTTGGCGGAGAACCTCACCTGGTCCCTCAACACCAGCTCTATCACCAAGAAAGCCCAGCAGCGTCTCTACTTTCTTCAAGGCTGAGGAAAGCACATCTCCCACCCCCATCCTCACTACATTCTATAGAGGGACTATTAAGAGCATCCTGAGCAGCTGCATCACTGCCTGGTTTGGGACTTTCACCGTTTGGACCACAAAGCCCTGCAGAGGATAGTGAGGACAGCTGAGAAGATCATCGGGTCTCTCTTCCCTCCATCAAAGACATTTACAAAAAACACTGTATCCATAGAAGCAACCAGCATTGTGGACGACCCCACACACCCCTCACACAAACTCTTTACCCTCCTCCCGTCTGGCAAGAGGTACCGAAGCATTCGGGCCCTCACGGCCAGACTGTGTAACTATGGCGTTATTTCCCTGTCAAATGTCGAGGCGCATTATTGTAGCGCAAAGTACATTAATGTTATCGCGTGGCTGAATCCCTCTGCTCGCGTATGAATATAATCGCCGGCGCTGAATCCTCTGCTCGCTATGGAACTGGGCTAGCGCTCTCAGATACACGCTGCTCTTGAAAGAATTTTCTCTGCGCTCGCTCAGAGAATATGCCTGCACTTAAAACGTGTTCATTGCAATCGCGAATCTCTCCTCTTAAGCTTAAAGTAAGCGTGTTTGTGCTTAGACTGTGTCCCGTGCGTTCAAGCATGCCCAAGTACTCTTCTCTTCGATTTCTTTCTCTTTGCTCTTGGCATAAACGCTGTCAAAACGGCAACAACCAATCAGAAAAGGCTTCAACGACTGACCAATGAAAACGCGACATCGTACATGGAATCTTATTGGTTGATATTGAACCGCACATGTTCATGTGTTCAATCAAGACGATTCAATTCAATCAAGACGAGCCGAGATGGATCCGCAGAATCGACGATCTCAGGTAAACAGTTTTATTTGTTTTGATGTTAAATATGTCAAATGTATCTTAGAAATGTCTGGGAAGAGGGCGATTGGATTATTTTACATATAAATGACCTAGACTGTCAACCACATTCATACTACAGGCGCTATGCCCATTGTAGTGAGATTTTTGAGCCATATAGATTTGAAAGCCGATTCCAAAAGGCAAAAATAATATTTTACGTCTGATAATTAACACATTGTCTCGTGCAATCACACCAGTGATTAAACATTAAGTACGTAGCGAGATCAGCTGCTAAATTAAAATCTGAAAAAAGACTTGGGGAAAGATAAGGTGGCAACATGCCCCGTAAAATTATGCTAGTCCTATATCTATTATGGCTGTCACGAATGAAGTGATGTGAAATGAAAAGTGTCATCTGCAATAGATTTTCTTTATCGCTGATTGCAGCGTTGAGTGTTATAACGTTAATCAATCACCCACTTTCTGTTGAGCTTAATTAATGCAGTTTGGCCAATCAGAGGCATTTTGATTAAAGGACAAGTTCGGTATTTTACACTTAAAGCCCTGTTTTAAGATCGTTTCTGATGAAATAGAACGGTTAAGATTAAAATTTGGACCAAGGCGTCATAAAACCAACGCGTCAATATGAGACGCAGATATATATGGGCCAGAAGGCCTCCTAGTGGTCTAACCCTAACCAATCTTTCAATCTTAACCGTTCTATTTCATCAGAAACGATCTTAAAACAGGGCTTTAAATGTTAATTATCAGACGTAAAATATTATTTTTGCCTTTTGGAATCGGCTTTCAAATCTATTTGGCTCAAAAATCTCACTACAATGGGCATAGCGCCTGCAGTATGAATGTGGTTGACAGTCTAGGTCATTTATATGTAAAATAATCCAATCGCCCTCTTCCCAGACATTTCTAAGATACATTTGACAAATTTAACATCAAAACAAATAAAACTGTTTACCTGAGATCGTCGATTCTGCGGATCCATCTCGGCTCGTCTTGATTGAATTGAATCGTCTTGATTGAACACATGAACATGTGCGGTTCAATATCAACCAATAAGATTCCATGTACGATGTCGCGTTTTCATTGGTCAGTCGTTGAAGCCTTTTCTGATTGGTTGTTGCCGTTTTGACAGCGTTTATGCCAAGAGCAAAGAGAAAGAAATCGAAGAGAAGAGTACTTGGGCATGCGCGAACCCACGGGACACAGTCTAAGCACAAACACGCTTACTTTAAGCGAAGAGGAGAGATTCGCGATTGCAATGAACACGTTTTAAGTGCAGGCATATTCTCTGAGCGAGCGCAGAGAAAATTCTTTCAAGAACAGCGTGTATCTGAGAGCGCGCGCCCAGTTCCCGCGCGCGAGCAGAGGGATTCGCGCTCGGCGCATTATATTCCGCGCGCGAGCAGAGGGATTCGCGCTCGCGCATAACATTAATGTACTTTCGCGCTACAATAATGCGCTCTCGACATTTGACAGGGAAATAACGCCATATGTAACAGCTTCTTCCCCCAAGCCATCAGACTTCTCAATACTCAGAGACTGGTTTGACACACACACACACGTGTCCTGAGTTGCACTTTAATAACTGTCACTTTATAACTGTCTGCTACCTCAATAACTGCTATGTGCATAGAACATTATCTCATAGTATGTTATGTTTACATTTTTAGAAACTGTCATCTTTTTGCACTACTGAGTACTGGTCGGCGCTGCACTGTCTATTGTCCTGTTCATTGTCAGTAATTTGTTGTACTGTCCCATACTTTTTGCACGTTTGCACGTGCACTTTATATAGGTATATATAGGTTTTTTATATAGGTATTTTATTCCGTTGTGTAGTCTCATGTGGTCCTGTGTTGGTCCTTTGTTGTTTTATGTAGCACCATGGTCCTGGAGGAACGTTGTCTCGTTTTGCTGTGTACTGTACTAACTGTATATGGTTGAAACGACAATAAAAACCACTTGACTTGACATGATGTTTAGCCT
The DNA here is from genome assembly GCF_025860055.1 of Xyrauchen texanus. Classification (NCBI taxonomy): domain Eukaryota; kingdom Metazoa; phylum Chordata; class Actinopteri; order Cypriniformes; family Catostomidae; genus Xyrauchen; species Xyrauchen texanus. The sequence goes on along the minus strand of NC_068286.1, from coordinate 1,942,738 downwards.
TCCCCCTGGCTTTATTGTTTTTCTCTTTATATATGTATTATTGTAGTTTTGACTGTACATTGACTTTGTTTGTTTGAATCTTAATAAAACATAAAAAAAGCCTACATTTCCGTTCTAATTAATCCATATTGCGCAAAAGGTGCGCAGAATCAGTGGCTTATGATATGATTGGTTAAACTCGCATCTGATTGGCTAAAGAGTAGACAGACCCACGTGGGAAGAGATCTCTGCCAGGAAAGTCTCAAAAACACACACACACAAATCCGAGGTGATTCACACGTGAATGACGATTTGCACATTCAGATTCATGGATACACTCGTACATTTTAAACATTCCAAACTTTTTGCGACTAGTTGTATATCTATGAAGTATGTTTTGCGTTTGTAAAATGTATTTTACGTATGCATACTTTTATTTTGCGCATGTGAATAGCTTTTTGTGAATATCTTTTTTTTCACGCACGTGAATTTTTAGGTTTCATGCATGTGAAATTGTCTACGCATGTGTGAATCGTTTTTTTTTTTGCGTGAATTATTAATGAGAGATGTTTGCTTGTGAGTCTGAGCAGTGTTATTATCCTCTTCTTGAGGAGCAATCATTAAAAGTCTCAGTATCACATACAGTACATTCTCCTATTTTTGGAAACCCTGAGAGTAGACCTGCGCCGGTTGTCACTGATGTCCCTTGATCTTTGCTTTGCACTTCCCGGCCACCGTACATCAGTGTACCGGAGCTAAAGCAAGGGGTTTCGCGCTAGCAGTTTAGTCCGAAACACATGAAAATGTGTTAATGTGAAAACGGTTTTGCAGACCGCAGTACAGAACACGAAAATGTGCATGCATTTTTGCCTATTTAAGCATGATGACATGATCAGTTGCACAAAAACATGCGTTTTTCTTATTTATAGCTACTAAAAGCATTTTTTTTCATTTGGAGTTATCTTGCATTGGGACCTAACGAGCCTCCACATTTATAGGGCTGTTGAGAATACTTCCTTTAGTTTTTTTGACTGTGAAGGATTCCGTTCAGAAGGCTAATTTTAACAGTTTCCCAATTGCTTGAATGTGGTAAAAATGTGTTGCAAAGTGTGTTCACAATATATTTTAAAAAGACAAACGTGTTACGTTATATTTCTTCAAAACATTTCAATCTCTAAATGAAACTGAATTTAAAATGGAATGTTGATACCTTAATAAAAAGTTTCTTAATAAAAAGAAAATGTAGTAGTTTTGTAGAAGTAGCCTAAAAGTACCAATAATAATAATAGCCTAATTAGTGGGGGGGGGCTCACTTTAACCCAATTTGAAAACCCCTGTACTAGACAATACATTTTACGTGCTTTTGACTTTGTGACATCAGCCTAGTAGTGAACTTTACATGTGAATGATCAAGAAAAAAAGCATACAGTGTTCATTATATTGTATGTTCTTTACTGTAACGCAGTGTTTCCTGCAGCGAATCTCCAGCGCCGCGGCAAGAAAATTATCCTTAAGTTGTGAGCTTGCAGTCTGAATTCAATGTGATGAGATAAAAACCATGTTCCATGAAATAATGCTAAAATAACATGTCTTTCTATTGCATTGTGTATAAAATCGAAATCAAGAGATGACTTCTGAATATTAAATGCAAAGGGCTGTGATGTCATCAAGCAAACAGTCTGTTCTGTCAGCGCTCCCTCCACTAATCTCATCTAAAAAATAAACTAATAATCAAAAAACGAATCTCATCTCATGCACAGAATAACGGATGTGTTGCATTCAGTTGTATATTACAGCGCTCTAAAGTCACTTTAACTGGCCACTACAAGTTACTACACAATTACAAATGGAGTTTTTGTGGACAGAAGCGGAGATGAGAGCTTTAACACTAACGCTTGTTTTTTTATTTTGGCCGGACAAATAGCCTGATTAAAACTTCAATTACAAAAAATAACCAGCTGTATTTGTGATGTAGTCTAGGCCTGTGCCACATATTACAATAATATTCTTAATAATAATCCAGTGTGCATAACTGTATAATTCACTAGCGATGCTAAACAAACATATAAACTCCTGAACGCTCAAAAACATTTCATAATTCTGCCAAAATGCCGTCTTGGGGAAGTATTCCTGTAAACACAGAGAGTGATCTCTGAAGTAAACAGCAGTGAAAAAAGTGGATTAGTATTAAAATGACTAATACACCTGCTGCTGTCATTATAACAATCAAACAACCAGAACAAGAAATCAGCTCTTGAGTAACTTTAGTAGCTTTAAAAGTATATTATAATCATACAGTGAAGGCCAATAATAGTTTAATGATGCATTTAATTCTGAATGTTTATATAAATACTTGATAAAGCTGTTAAAAAACACTGAATTGCCTTGTTCGCCAATTCTCATTGGCCTTTTCTCAAAGAAGTAACCGAGGCTCTCAAGAGAGACCATTAGTGTCACTACATCAACACAACATCGAGTGAGTGACAGAAGGGGAACCCTGCTGAGACATCAGAAATATTATTTCTAAAATTGAAGAAAACATTTTTCGTGCGGTTTATTGTGTGCATTTAATTTAATACATTTGCCGTATTATTTGTTCATTTGAAACATACATTATGAAAAAATATATTAATTGTGGAATTCATATCAAACTAACCCCCTGATCTGCTCAAACCCTACAGAATATACTTAAGGACAAATGGGTTAAAGCCATGGAAAAGACAAAGGAAGATGCTGTTGATCCTGATGATTATGTGGTTGATGTATGTTATGTTAAAAAATAAACATTTAATCTTCAACTCTTTACCTTTACAGTTTAAGATATTATTTGGAAATTTCCTCTCATTCAGGTGGTTCATATGGATCATGGCATGAAGGGTAAAAACCCCATTGAGAATGTGTTCTTCTACAGTAAGTGGAATCCCAATGAAGCATTCAAGATGGACAAGAAAAAGGTAAACCTGAGCCACTTCAGAACATTCAAGTTAAATATTAGGATTAAATATCAAACCATTTTGGTAATCTGCATGTATGCAAATCATTGCTTCATTAAGGCTTTTCTGAAGGTGGTTGTGTAAGTGTCAGCAATGGCAGTTTTTGATGTGTTTTTAAGATGAAGTGAGCTAATACAGGACATTTATTCAGAACAACAGAGCACATTGTGCGATATGCTCAACTCTGATTTAATTTCAATTTTACAAAATGGTGAGATGATTACTGTTCATTTTGATCCCGGCATTAATTCTGAAATGTTTTGTACTGACAGATGTCCAGTTTCCTTCCTGTGCAATTCTATGAACAGCTTGTGAGAGTGTACTATCGCGGCACACTAACTGATGATATAAATACAGCTAAGGAGTGCTTTAAGAACTGGAGTGAAAGCAACTTTGGACTCTAATAATGAGGTATCACCACCTCTGTTAAAAACTGCACCTCATATGAGCACGTATGAGCATTTAATTATTCTTCATTCATCTTGTTATTCCAGGATACGTCCCCAGAAGAGCAAAACTCCTAATGTGAAGATCGGCATCCTCATGATAGAAATATTTATTAGAAGAAGCAACTGAATGAAAGACACACTAGTGCTAACACCACATAACTTAGATAAGTTTTATACTGTAGATGTATCATCATATTAGCACAGGAAGAGTGTTTAATGCTTGATTTATGTAATAGGGAATAATGTTGGGCTCAGGTGTGTTTTTCGAATAGTACTGTGTGATATCTTGGGATTTAAAAAAGAAACTGCACCTATTTCCTGTCCTGTTCTATAAAAAGAAATGAAAGACAAATAAAGGGAAAGTAAAATATTCCTTTTCTATTGGTGGTTGATTTCTTCTCATTTGCTATTAAATGTCTTTAAAGGTTTTAGTCACAGTGAAACGAAATAAAGCTTTCTCCATCACTCAACAAAATGTGTTTCTATTTTTTCAATAATATTTGTATACAAATAAATAAAGTCAGAAATGTATAAAGGCAGACACAAAAACAAGACAGAAACATCTGGAACACATTCGACACACTTTGTGTAAACTAGGACTGGGCAATATGGCAAAACATTTTATCACAATATTCTTTTTCATATTGTTCGATATCGATATTTATCACGATATACACTCACATTTGCACATTGCACTTTTTTTTATTTCCAAGTTGGCAGAAGAACAAAAAATAAACCCTAAACAATCAAAAAAGTCTCTACAAAACTGCACTGTGGGCCCAGAGACAGCCGAAGCAGTGGGGTCTGAGGGAACTTTTCTGCTACTGAGGTTGAGGTATTAGTAAGTTAAGGGTCAACGTTAGGTTTAGGATTAGGGGTGAGGTAACAGTGTAACTACTGATGTAATTAAATGTAGGTACTTTAAATGTAAGTACATTGTATCAAATGCTTAAGTACAAATTAGTTAAAGATTGAGCAATGTAATTATATAATAGTTTACCTAAAAATTAACATTTCTGTCATCATTTACTCACCCTTGTCATTCAAAACCAGTATGACTTTTTCATCCATGAAACACTGTTATAATGTGGAAGTCCTCGTGGTGGCATAGTAACTCGCCTCAATCCAGGTGTGGGAGGACGAATATCAGTTATATATCAATATCACGTGGCTTGTTGAGCATGTTTCCTGGGGTACCATGGGGTAACCTCCTTGTGGTCACTATAATGTGTTTCTCGCTCTTGGTGGGGTGTGTGGTGAGTTGTGCCTGGATGCCGCTGAGAATACTGTGGGCCTTCACACGAGGAGGTTACCCCCCAGATAGCAAAAAATGTCCGCACGGCTTCGTTTTGCCGCCGTCCCCAAGCTGTAGGCTATAGGTGCGTCTCACTGGCGGGGATGAAGCGTTTGCCGCCAAATTCGTCACGCCCATTTCCCAGATAGCAAAAAATGTCCGCACGGCTTCGTTTTGCCGCCGTCCCCAAGCTGTCGGCTATAGGTGCGTTCAGACGGCGGGCCGCCCGCTTCATTTTCTCTGGCGGTTGCCTCGCGGCAATCGACCGCGGCCGGCCGGCGGCAAGCCGCTTTGAAATACGAGGACAGCTTAGACTCTCAAAATCGACCAGCCATGTTGGCTATTATTATTTTTTGCTCCAAAGCCATTAGGGTTTATAACAGATTCTTGACTCTTGATTCCATGATAAGGTAAGGTTTAGGAAATGACATTTAAATTACTTTGAAACTCTGAAGCGATTATACAGTAATATATGTAAAATATATTGAATTATTTATACACAGGTGAAAATTGTTTACATTTATTTGATTGATGCACATTGAGACAGGCACCAATAAACCAAAAATAATTCCTTTTTGTAAAACTTACTTGGCAATAAATATCTTTCTGATTCTGATTAGGTTTTAAAATAGATATTTAATACAGGGTATGAACAATTTAGCAGAATAAATTGATGAAGTTAGACTTTTCACCAATGCCTGTATCAGTGAACAGTGAAAGACATCTGCAACATGGCCAAAATATCAGGTAGCCTATACTTTAATTATTTTTTATTAATTTGCAACCATGGTGATATCTATCATAAACATGAAAATCCCTGTTTTGACGTGAAGGATAAACTCAATGAAAAAGCGAAATTATCCTCTGGTTTCACAGTTGCGCAGAAATTTCGTTTATGTCTACATTTTTTCCAACCTCGAATTTTTTTGTTATTTTACCTTTTACAGGTTTTGCAATTTGACCTGTACAAATGTTTAAGAAAGTGTTAAAGTCCCTGTAAAGGTAATACAAAAAATCTAAATGCATTATAAATGTTAAAAATGTATTGCTAAAACACATTACAAAGACTGAACTGTGAAGTTCCGCTGTCGCCAAATCTGTTTCCGGTTTACTTGCGCGTCGCCCAAAATGTCTGTTTTTACTCGACGTCTCCAGAATCTTCCGAAAATACGCGTCAGCGATGTTCATCGCATTGTTGATGCCTGGTCCCCTGCTCCGACAAGCAAGAGGGACAAGGGCTTTAAACTCTACATATCGAGTTATCTGCACAACTACAAGGGTAAGTATTTTAATCTAATGTGGTGTGCCGGCAGATAGCGGCTAAGCTAGTTCGCCACGTGTTCATTTTTAATGTAACGTTAGTATAGAAGCTTGTTTTTTCTTAGTTTTAAAGCAGACTGTTTGTTAATTTTTGTGATAATTGTGATAACAATTATATTAACTTGGTCTCCTCTCAGTTTCTAATAAAGATCAGGGCACAGGTGAAGTCACTGTCAGGGCATTGTGTTACAGGTCCACGAGGAAAACAGATAAACCTCACAGTTGAGTGTATGGTGAAGCTAGAATTAATAAGACCGCAGTTATAGGCTTGTTACTTTAATAGCCCGATGTTCCTGGGGACTCGGCTAAGGTTATTCATGATTAATGTAACTCAAATGAAAACAGTTATTGTAGGCAGGTAAGTTTCCCTAGCTGGTCCCCTCTGTGTAAAATGCGTTCTTATTCAAGTTTTCAACTCAGTCATTCGTTTAAGATGCAATCTTGTGTTATAAGTATTAGGCTATCATGATTATACAGTGAGCAAGCTATATAAATAAGTATTTAATATAATAAGTGTAGAGCAACAACCGAGGGTGTAAGGTAAAGGCTGAATATTGTAGATTTATTACAATATGTTGCATGTTTGAATTAAAATACCTGTGGATATGCAGGAGCACACACTCTACAAAGGCCTGACTGGAGATTTGCCTGATCTATCCGTCCTTCAGGTGAGTAGGGATATAACAATAGCAAATTTCACTGTACAGTATGATATATCAACCAAAATCTGTATACCAATATTTCATTTTCTTTTTCCTCCCTTTTACAAACAAATATTCTGCTTCAAAGAAAAAAATGAAATTGATGTTATCATAAGGGTTCTTCATTATGAACTTGTATGCCATGCATAACATACTGTGGATAGAAATTACAGGGAAAGTTACTGGTATGATAATTGTGGTTATATTATATTACTATTATATTTAGTGTATTGCTAATCAATATATTGTTACTTCCCAGATGACAGCTGCTCGCTTCAAGAGCAGGTGAAGCAAGTTGGGACAATGTTGAAGACATTTGCTCGCGACTGGGCAATCGGGTACAACTTGCAAACAACACCTGTGGTTGTTGGTTTAATTCCCACTGGGGCCACCTGTACATGTAGTAGACCTAGATATAAATGTCATAGTTTAGTATTTGAAGGTCCAGGACTGACTACTTTATTCTTTTATTCTGGGAACCCCTGTAGGTGCAGGTCAAACCCTAATGCTGCGACGTCTTGGGAGTTTGGCGATGTTGTAGCGTAGCATGGATCGACAAAATGCTATGCTGCAACGCTTCAGTGCCAATGTGTCTGTTGGAGAGTTATCCCTGACAGGGGATCTGTTACTCCCCTAGACACCCAGGAACATTTGGCGCTGCTTGACAACAGTTTGAGGCAGGATAAAGAGCTCCAGCAACGATTTGTAAGTGTGCCGATTTCGTTTATAACGCCATAGGGTAATCTAAAAAGTACAATTAAGATCAGTACACTGCATATTCTACAGTCTGAATCCACAGCCTGTCACATTTTAAATTTATGAGAAGCTTCAGAGAAATGTAATTTGTAACATGTTTTTTTTGTATTTTCAGCTTCGGTTTTTGGCAATCAAATGTGGGAGGGACCTAAAGACAACCGTGTGGCTGAATGCTTCAGAGTATCTTCTCTAATCACCTTTCCATCAATACAACCTGGACTGGTGTAGGGGATAAAGCATGTTTTAGAGACATGTTCCTGAAGACCATTGTTCAAAGTAAGTTGGATATTTTTTTTATATTTAAGTAGATGTGTATGACCTTATGCCATTCAAATGGAATGACAGATCTTTATTTTCTACAGGAGCCATCCGGAAGAACCCGGCAACACAGGATGCCACTGATGAGGCGATCCAGGTTAACGCTACGCGTTACCTGAAAGGAGCATCTGAACATGAAGGTGGAAAAAGGCGCCGCACAGCTGAGAGGGACCCACAGCCGACCCCTTAAACCTAGGCTGACTACTGACACCCCAGCATCACTGACAACTGGAACCCTTTCTTTATCCTGCAGTCAGTAACATCAAGACCCCTAAAGAAGCCTGCTAAAAGTGTCAGACTACACTCACCCAATCCACACTGTTCACTGTGGAAATTGCTCTTTTTTTTTTTTTTTTTTTTTTCTCGTGACCCTGCTTTGAGGGCAGCTCCTTGGATGAATATGGGATGGTTTGTCCTTTTATACAGGCGCACGAGGAATCACTGAAGATATGCCAATTTGCACTGCCTCATTCTGGGGGTCGGGGAAAACTGGTGATTCTTAGCCCAGAAGTCCCCAACCTCTCCAGACATTCTGATTGGCTGTGTTCTCTACAGCCAGATTTTCTGCTGTTAATTATATTTATTCCCACTTGTTGTCATGTGTAAGTTGAATGTCAAAATGTATATTATACCTGCACATTCCTTGATACCAAAGATCTCAATTATTTCATATACAATTTGCTGCTTATTTCATTGTTACAGTGCTTAACTATTCTATTTTTAAATATAGCTTGTAAATCCTAGATTATACATCTAATACTTGATAATTGCACATTATCTGGTATAAAATATTCTACTTACCGTGACTTTAGTATTGGCTTATTTCATTCCGTCAGTGCTTAACAATTCTATTATAGTTTGTAAATCCTATTTCATACCTCTGATACTTGATATTGCACAATAACTAGTACCAAAAATTCTACTTTCATTCCATCACAGTGTTTAACTGTTATTCTATTGTTAAATATAGCTTGTAAATCCTTGTGCCACAGGTCAGCATTGCAGTTATAATGGTATATTCTACTCAGCTTTACTCTAAATTATTACCACTTAACCTATTGTTAGAAATGACTTGTAAATATGATGTTATACCTCAGTTTATTTGGTATCCTGCACTTTCTTTGGTACCAAATATCCTCATTGCTTATGTTTACTGGTAATTCTTTTCATCCCAGAGCTGACCTCTTTATATTATTAACAATTATTGTAAGTGTTACAATAGTGTTTTTAAAAAAAAAAAGAAATTGGAAACCTGCATGTTCTTTTGTGTGTGTGTGTATATATAATGTTTGTATTTTTCTGTTATTTATATTTCAGTGATATGACATCTTGTTTCAATGACAGTTACTTGTACTTTGAAATGTGGAATTAAAACGGCAAATGGAAATTTGTCTGGTTTGATCAATCATTATTCTTGATAAACTGCATGCTATAAATTATATATATATATACAATAAGCGGCGGCAGATCGCTCGAAAAAAGCGGTTTGCCTCCGACGGTCCGCCTTCGATATAACGGCGGCGGAGCGGCGGCTGGCCAGCGGGCCCGTCCGCGTATCGAAGGCGGTAGGAAGGCGGCTGCCGCCGGCGGACCGCCGTCGAACGTGTTTGCGATATCGCCATTCTGCCGCTTCTACTGCCGCCGGCGCACCGCCAGCGGACCGCCGACTTCTTGCTATCTGGGCCCATGTGACTCTGCCCTCCCTAGCAACTGTGCCAATTTGGTTGCTAAGGAGACCTGACTGGAGTTACTCAGCAAGACCTGGATTCAAACTCTTGACTCCAGGGGTGGTAGTTAGAGTCAATACTCGCTGAGATACTCAGACCCCCTGTAATAAAAAATGTAAACAAAAATAAATCCTGAATATAGCCTATGATAAAATATGTTACTGTGCAGCTAAGACTCCAAAACAATGTTCTCCCAAGCCACCTCTATTACCTGGAGAAGGTTTTCCTGCGCATTCAGATTTCTATCAAATACTTTCGCAGGTCAGTCTCATGATGAAAATGTCACCGTAGCGGCTTTTTGCCTGCATTGTGAAAACGGCGCTGTCGCGTGCTGTTCACCCCTCAGCTCAGACAATCCTGTAACATCTTCTGTACGTATAAATAAATGTAAATATGTGCTGCAGTTTAACACCATGGAAATCTAGGCCCAGCGGATCGGCCCTTAAATGTACAAAATAAAAGTATGCTGATAAACAAAACAGCGTGTGTGTTACATTGGTACACATGCCACATATCTTGGAAAGCTACATTTCTTGATTTTCTATTGATATAAACCATTTTAAGATACAATCACAACAGCAGGTACAATCTATATCTTTGTCAGACCACCAACATATAAACAACCAATAACAAAATTTAGGCAATCTCACCTATGATGCCTCATAGTTGTACACTGAGCCATAACTTCCTGACAAAAACGGTGTTGTTTCATTGTCAAATGTCCAAATGATCAAATCAAGTAAAATGTTTAGTCCAAATCACAGTATTACATCAATAAATATCCACAGACTCTTGTTGCATCATTTCAAAGCACCTGGCAGCTGTGCCTAATCTTCACATATTACCGGTAATAACTTCAGTTCAGATGTAAACATTTCCTATATCCGGTATCAAAATGGAAGCACGCACTCTGGCCTTTCGATTGACACCTCATTTGACCCAATAGGAGCTTCCATGTCCTGTCCACAGCCTTCAATACCCAACCACCATCTGTGTCTGGCAGTGTAAGGGCATACCCACTTTCCTTTGTTTACTGATCAAACCAATTACATTGAAGAGTGGAAATGACTGGCTTATCATGATAGCCAATGAAATTCTGAAAACAGTGATATGCGGCTTTAGTGGAACTATTAGATGATCGGCTCTGTTATTCCTGTGCGCAAAGTTTCCTCGAAGTTTACCCCTGCTGTAGCGCCTCGTGCGTAAATGCATGCAGAGCTGCTTTGGAACTGTTTACACATTTGGCGATTTAAATATGGTGAAACGGACTGCGAAAAACAGGATTTTCACCCCAGGATGTGATATAAGAAGGCATTCATTGTCAAAATTCTGAGTTTGGAGATGAAATTTCTGAAAACAATACAGATGATTCAGAGGCAGATGGAGAGATGAGACACGGCTCTGGACAAGTAAGTGTTTTCTTGTGTTTATAACATATATTACTGTATATTCCGTGATAAATAAGCTTTAGTTTGAATAATGAATACACATTTTGTAATTACCCTTTGTCCTGTGTTTCCTCAGTGAGTGTTTGAACTCGTTTGTGCGTGTTTTTAGTTCATTGTTTGTTTCAGATCTATTGACATGATATATAGATGTTTTGTATATTTACTGTATATTTACTGTATATATATATATATATATATAGTAAATAAATCAATAAATATAAGTTGAAAATAAGAATATATGTTGTGTTTGAGAGTCTATTTGTTACAATGCGGGGAGGTGGGGGAGGTGTAGGGCCATCTATTTGTTACAGTGCTGAATTCATGGGGGAGGTGTAGGCCCATCTCTTTGTTCCATAGTACATTGGCAAAGTATACAGTATTTACAGTAAATATACATACAATAATACATTTTTACACACTCGAAAAGAAAAACTAATATATATAATATATATATATATATATATATATATATATATAGAATACAGAAAAGATGGAGAAGTTGTGTCTAGCTTTGTAAATTACATTTATTTATTCTCCCCCACTCAGCAAGCGGCCACATAAAGTGGAGCAGCAGGACAGCACCTCATCAAGAGAGGGAGGGCTTTCAGAGAGACCCTTGCTGAGGAGCATGGCAGAGTTGGGGTCTCAATCCACAGCCAGACCCGTGATCTCCTGCTCCACCGAAGAGCACATCACAGGCTGTTGCACATCACCAAATCTTGCACCGCTGGTCGCCTGAAGTGCAGGCAGTGTCATGCAAAGACACCAGTGAAGTACTCTCCTGTGTTGTGCCTATGTGCTTTGTACACAAATGTGACTGCTACAATGACTGGCATGTTGCTAGAAACATGTACAATTTTATAATGGTTTGTAAATACTTTATGTAAAAATTAATGTAAATAGTTTGTTGTGTATTTTTTATATAAACAAATTGTCCACTTCTTAACTTAAGGCACCCTTAAATCTCTTCACAGACCATATCTGTCAGAACAAATGAAGAAATGCGGTTCATGTCATGTACTGAGGTGGAAAGTAACAAATATTCGTTACAGTACGTGAGGGAACCATCTGAACACGTTTAACCACTGATCAAACTTCACTTGTTTTTAAGGTAGGCAAAGGTTTAATGGAGTCAAACATTAACACAATGTAGTTTGACATATATGTCTAAAACAAACTTTTTAAATACCTTCGAAAGATACAATGACAATAGTGTCGGAAATGAACAGGGACTCAAAAATAGCCCAGAATTTCAAAATATGGGGGCAAAAAAAATTCCCACGCAACGAGCTCCTGTGATTTATTAACGATATCTGATCAAAAACAGATATCTGATCCGTTCATTGCGATCTTCTTTTGACTTTTCACTGAACATTATTCTTTTCCTGGTCTCCGGTTCCAAGCACCATCGCAGACACAGACGGGCTCTCCGCATCTATCAATCATCAGTTGAGTATTTTACTCCCACGTTAAATTCTGTAACTGCACGCCCTGTTGCAGACCCACTTGATCTCTCACGATCAACAATCAGCACTGCACTTTATTAATCATCGTCTTGTATCACACACTGGACTGTCAAATATATTCTCCCCAATTCAACGACTGACTGTATTTTTATATACCCTTACCCTTATTTTTTCATTTGAATTGTATGTGTATTCTATATTGTGTGTATTGTTTACTGTACATTATATATTGTGTTGTGTAAGTATGTGTACATTTGTTATGTAAATTGTGTTGTGTAAATATGTTGTCTATTGTAATTGGTACTGCTATGTTATTCATAACTGCACACAAGACTTTCACCTACTGTTGCACTTGTGTACACAGTAGTGTGACAATAAAGTGATTTGATTTGATTTGTTTCAGTCACAATGCACATTGTGTATGTAGTTTAGAGATGATTTTGAGACATTTTGAATGTTATAAATTGTCATTCAATACTAGTGTAGAGTTGTGCTGTCCACCAATAATGCACGGCATTCAGCACGCACCCTCTCATATAGAATAATCCAGATACATTAGAACAAAGGGAAGAAATGCATATGAATACCTCAGACACAGCACTGATTCTGATTTCTGAGTGAGGTTAAACAAACACTAATATGGAGCAGTGACATATTTAATAACTATCAGTGCTTGTGTTTGATTGGCAGCAGGTGGCAGTAAAGAGCCAAACTCGTAGTATGTTTTAACATTTATGGTGTCTTATTCACACAGAATCACCATTTGGTTAGCAGTGCAGTTAGTATCTGAGAAGAAAACTGTTTCTCACAGTTCAGAGAAAAAGGAAGTGAGGCAGAAAAGGACACACTCAGAGAGAGAGAGAGAGAGAGACATATGTTCTTTAACTGATAATGATAGTGATCTAATAGCACTCTGTTTCTCTGGTAATCTTCAAGACTGAAGTTAGTCTAGAATGAGAACTTTCATCACCACCATCATCTTCTGCCTGATCTCAGGTCAGTTCTTCAGTGGTTTCTCTAATCGTGTTTATGCAATGGAGTCTCTTTGTTGAATGTGTCATGGTGAAACTAGAAACAGCCATCATGAACTGTAACTGATAATGAAAATCACCCAGAGCAGATTCTTGACTTAAAAACCAAACCTTTGTTTGCAGGTCAGGTACTTTGTTTCGAAGTCAATGGATGCATTGGAGGGAGTGTTATCTTTAAGTGCATGTACAAAAGAACAATAATTTTCATGGTCAGCAAAGCGTAAAGTACTTTTATAGAAACAACACCAGTACAGAGGTTGGAAGAACTGATGTTCAGGATGAATGGGTTCATAGAGGGAGATGGTCTCTGTATGATGAGAAAAATGGCGGATTCTTCAGAGTGTTTATCAGGAACTTGAGTAAAGAGGATGAGGGGAAATACACGTGTGGACAGCACCAGTCATGGAGTCGTAATGTTGAGTTAAAGCTGAGTATGTATGCCAAGTTATCAACTTACAACCTCAATAATTAGAAAAGATTTCAGCATGTTTCACAAAACTTTCTTGAAATATTTTTCAGATTCTTGTTGTATGACGTCTGTTTTTCTGACTGGTTATCTTGGGCAAACTGTGACTTTCAACTGTGAATATCCACATTGTATTAAAACGAATCTCACTAAAGTCTTCTACAGACTGGACAGAGGTCCTGTCCATGTGTCGAATACTTCACATTCATCCAACGAGCTGGCTGAAATTCTCTCTGGATGACGGTCGTGTAGATTACTTTAAGGTGACCATTAGAAATCTAACTGTAAATGACAGTGGGACTTATTTATTTGGAGTGGAGAGACACCAATCAAAGAATCAACGTTCACAAGCATCAATAACTCACATATCCTTCATTAAAGAGATCCATTTAAAGGTTTCTGGTGAGAACTGAACATTAATTGAACATTAAACTGTATGTTTCATTGTATTTTTGGCATGTGGTGGTACTGTTCATCTATACAGCTCATGTATATATATATTACACTATATATATATATTAATTTTTTGTAGATCAAATAACCTCAGTCATGGTTCAGGCCCGCTCAAGTGAATCTGTCTTCATCAAGTGTGCGTTTCCTCCACAATATAAAGAAAACCCGAAATTCATCCAGAAAGCAGCAGTGGATTCACAAAAGACATTCAGCTAATTCTCAGAACAGTTGGGAGGGATTTGGCAATATATTCCTGTATGATCGATACAAGTGAAGGATTCATAAGGGTTTTTATAAAGCCATTAACTGCAGCTAATGATGAGACATACAGGTGTGGAGTGGAAATCCCTCACTATGGTGATCTTTTCACTGAAGTCAAATTGAGAGTAAATCCAGGTAAATAACTTCTGTACGATTAGCTTCTACTGTATTTGGACTATTCTAAATGATTCAGCAGTAAAAATTAGTCAAAAGTTTAGATATTTGCTTTGCATTTTCATTATCATGTTCAATGTCTTTTTATAGCTAATAATATTAGTGCATCAAGACCAATAACTGCTTATATTGGAGAAAGTGTTAATCTCACCTGCAGTTACTCTGAGAAACACAACAATGCTGACAAACACATCTGCAAATTCAAAGATTTCTCTTTCGAATGTAAAGACATCTGTTCATTAGAAAAGAAACGTTGTTGGTTTTCTGAGAGATCAGAAAGAGTTTTTACTGTGAGCATCAGTAATCTGACACTGAGAGATGCTGGAGTTTACTGGTGTGGAACACAAACCAGTGGAGAGTACTTTACGTTCATCTCCATGATATCTAAACTGGAACTCAATATATCTAGTAAGTAAACATACACTGAATGATGCACTGTACACTCGGATTCTAGAGAATACATTTTTGGAGTGTAGCAACGTCTCTAATTGAACACTAACAGTCTTTTACTACACCGAAACATGAGCCATTTTTCAGTTGACGAAAGCGACGTTTCAAATACACAAGATGCGTTGCCGCTAGCTTTAGCATGCGATACTTATTTCTCAAATAACGTTTGTATTAGCACAGCGTTGAGTGATGGTAAAGCATTCAACTCACATTTGTAAAATACTGTCTCTATTAATTACAATTATGTTGTCAGTCCAGCATCACAGTCATTAACTCCGCCCCTTCCGCTACAACCGTTGAGTGCATGAAGTGTCCATTATTCCACACTCGTCACAGAATGCTTCATCCACAACGGCCAATTAGACAAAGAAATGTGTGATGCAGCAGTTTCCTTCAGGATCAAAGCACATTATTCTGGCAACACAGTCGGATAATTCCAAAAATGTACTTTGATAAACCCATTGCCTTTAGGTTCATGAAAAAATAAATAGTTAAACGGTTAACCGACTTTAAAAATAATGTTTTTACTCCGGAACAATTGAAAATGGCTTAGTTCCCGTTTTCAGTTACGTTCTGCTAAAAATTTTTGCTAGTTATTGGTTTTAGTTTTCGTTCTTTGAACTGTTTTTGTACCTGGTAAAAATACTACTTGCACTACTTCCATTACAAAATGATGTCAAATAGTTCAGAAGTGTGGGGTTTGGGACACACCTTTTGTAATTAAAGGTGAAAGGTTTAAGGTGTGCCTCTAGTGGCACCAAAATGAATGTTTGTTTTCAACAGATAAACGTATAGTCCCTACTTAGGGTTGCCAACTTTTTGTCATGCAAACATCATTTTGCATCTTTAATCCCTTCGAATCGAGACATATTTGCTGTCTGATCATTGTCTGAAAGTTTTGCTGCTTAAATATGGGACAATAGGTGTCCTGTACGGGACAGTGTACAACCGTAGTCCTACACTAAAATCATAACGTAATATTGCTGTAACAGATAAAGAGCAATGCTTCGATAGCTTTACGGAAAAGTCAGCCGTCATCAGTATATTTACATTGAAGAAAATGTATATGTGCATGTATAATGGCATATCAATAATTTCGTATTGTCTTTGACTAAAAGTGCCCCCAGTGATCGGACATGAAGGAAAGTCTGCTGATATCAGATGTCCTTACAATCCAAACCACACAAGTGAAGTGAAGTTTCTTCGCAAAGGGAAGAGTTCCAGTGAAGATGCCCGTACTATCATTCGATCAGATGAAGATCATGTTAGCAAACCAAAAATTTTACTAAACAATGACGCCATAAACAATCTCTTCACGGTGACCATTACTAATCTAACAGCAGAGGATGCTGGGATATACTGGTGTGAGGTACAAAACAGTCCGAAATACATTTCCACTGAACTCATGATCGTCATGCGCGATGGTATTTTTCTTCAGCTCATTCTCTTATTTATGGTTGATCTCTTTTCATTGAATTAACATTTCTGTTGTTCCTGCTGTTTAGTGGTCACTCACAGTCAGACTAGCGGAGGATCAGCATCCATCAACTGTAAGTACATGAGGACTTCTTCACATCATGAGCAATTCTTCTGTAAGGGACACCGGCCTTCCAACTGTGTCAGAGACGGAGTTCAAGTTACATCAGCGAGAAGTTCAAATGGCAGATTCTCTCTGAATGTCAAACCCTCTGATGGAGACTTTACTGTAAGCATCACTGATCTGAGAGTGAAGGATTCTGGGACTTACTGGTGTGGAGAGGAGAGATCTGGATCTTTTGTATTGACCCAAGTTCAACTAAATGTCAACAGTGGTAAGACATCGTTTTTACTTGTACCAATAGACTTCATGCTATTATGCTATGTTGATAAAAGCTAGTATTTTTGTGATACTTTGTCTTGTTAACATCAACACTGATGTAGCACATTGTGGAGAAGATAGCAGATTCAGCAAAGCATCTGAGATGAACTGGGTTGTTTTACACCAGCTCAAAACCACAGAAAATAAAGGAAGTAACAAAAAGTCTTATTTGAAGAAAAGTTTTCCATGACGTGAATAAAGTGCGGTTCTCTTGCCAGTTCACTTTTTATAGTAACTACAGCAAGCAAGTTTCTTTTCTTTTCTTATGTTTCTTCAAATTGTTGCATTTGATTGTGGGTTTTACCTTCATTTTCACTTGTTTCACTCTTGTATAGCGCAATTATTTCCTCTCAACAAAAAAGTGTCTCTCGACTCTAACATAAAGCCTATTTATTTTTATTTGGCAGTTATAAATGAATATTGAGTGAAAAATGAATCATAAGACAAAGTGTTTGGCAGTCCACACTGCTCTGTTAGTGTAAAATAATAATCATTTGTAAAAAATATAGATGTGGTAAATATCATCAGGGCTCTGGGGAAATGCCCGATGCATTCATCCATCACTGGCACGAAGAAAGATGTGTTTCATTGCACTTAATGCTGTTCCTAAAGCAATAATAAATTCAGTCATTATTTACTTGTCATTATGTTGTTTGAAACCTGTATGACTTTCTCTCTTCTGTGAAACACAAAAAAACAAACAACAAAAATTCAGAATTTACAGAAATGAAAATCTCCCATGCCAATACTTTTGTTGTATGATGACCAGATTTTCATTTTGGGGTGAACTGTTTAATAT
>NC_068286.1:1814565-1924295 GCF_025860055.1 Xyrauchen texanus | reverse complement strand
TCATGTATAATGTTTTAAATTTCACGATATTTCTAGTGCTGTGAATGTAAACAATCCGACTAAAAGGTTGAAGTTAAATGTTAGTTTATAAAGTGACTGATAAATGTCTGACAGAATTCGGATCTGCAACATCTAACAACTGGTTTAACTTTTGAAACTAGTTTTGCTTTTACTGCAGTTATGAGATTCAGACTTGTAAAAAATATTCAAATCGGTGTGGAGCTCGCAATTAGGCTACAAGTTGCAAACTCTGAATTCTTTTAAAAATAATAAAATAGCTAGACGCAAGAGGAAGATGACGTTACTCTCGCGCCACACCACAGGTAACAGTACTTCCAGATTAGATTTTTATTATTATTATTTTTTTTAATTTTTAGAACTTTGAACACTTATGAATTCAAAGTCATATCCTAAGTAAAACATTTTATGAAGTTTAACCAGTACAGAGACAGTACCAAACAACAACAACCCCCCACAAAAAAAATCTAATTAAAAGCATGATTGGAAAACTAAAATAACATTTTTGATGCCAAGGAGGCCTGCCATTGTTAAAGCAGACAGATTACACTGTGAATGTTGAAAGTTCTGCTAATAAATCAGTCTATAAAATAAAATTTTAGAGCAAAAATGCAACCTCTGAATCACACTCAACATGAGTCTTGTCCACCCAATCAAACATTTTGGAAACACGGTTTTAAATAATATATTTTGTAAGATAAATATATATTGTTACTTAGATTAATTATAAATGTTAATTAATTTCATCCAGAAATAGGCCTAATTCACATTGATGCATTGTCTGATGGTTGGCTGATGAAGGCTTTTGTTGCCAAATAAATGATAGTCATTTTAATCCTGTTTAAGAGTGTAGTCCATCATTAGACCAAGTTGATGCAGGCAGGGATCAGTGAGGTGCATCGCAGTTCAACTGACAGGTTATTTCGGTGAGGTCCATTCTAGGTCCTAGGTTCAGGCAGTGGCAAATGTCCCATGTATTACTGTTGGAGTTGGCATCAGTTCAACCTTTGTAGTCCATCATAGTAGACTGAAGTGATGTCTTTCTAGCACCAGCTGCATTTAGTCATCCTCACTCAGAGACATGTATCATTGAAGTCCAACACCAAGCAGGTATGGAGCTGGATCTGGCCGGCTCTGGTAACCTCGGGATATGAATTCCGAGGTTGAGACAGGGAAAAAAATAGAAAAATATTAGTTTAAATGCCATTCAATGTATTGCAGAGTTATAGATTATGAGAAATACCACATCAGCTCCCCAAAAATCGACAACATTAATCTGGAGGCAAGAGCTTTCAAGCAAAATGTGAAATAAATAAATTTTGCAGTGAATAAATGCAAATTAATGTATGAATAATAACTGTAATGCTAATTTTAGATAACACAACAGCAGTTTTTTTTCTTTCCGGACAAGGAACCATTTTACTCGGACAAGTGAATGAACAATTGAATTGTCCAAAGGACAAACACATTACAATGCTTAATGTCGAACCCTGATGATAGGATAGCATTATTTAGTTTAATAATAATAATAATGAAAATAATAATAATGAAAAATGTATATAATGTCTTACCAGAGTTCAGAGACTTAAAAGTTTCAAATTTAGCACAGCTAAAAGAAGATAAATATGGAGTATGTTTCAGATTCTTCATTTTACACAAGGAAGAATATTCCTTAATGGAGCATTTTAACTTTTTTTTTTTTTTTTTTTTTTTTCAGAATGAAGTCTTAACTAGTGAATTACCTTAATTGCTGATGTGGATATAAATGTGATCATCTTTAAGAGATGGAAAGATGAGCTCCGACGTTAAATCACTTCAGGTCAGGAATTTAACATCACGATCAGGTTTAAGCTATAAATACATGAGAATCACTCATGAATCTTGTGATATATTAACATAGACATTTCAAGAAGTGGAAAGTGTATATGATGTCGTATCTTTAGTTAATGTTACACTTGACAAGCTCCAGATGCACACAATTAACAGAGACCACAAACAGAGTTAAGATCGCGCACATCCAATCTGAAATCACACAGTGGACAATTTTCATTCATAAGGTTTACGCTTTAGAAAAATTAGCTGCACAGATTCATAATTGCTGTAATTTTGGACATGTTTATATAAAATGTTACTTTATCCTTGTGCTTTTTGGATAATTAGTCATACAAATATTTTTTATATTATTTGGATGAATCCTTTATCTCCTTTTGAAGTCATTATTCGTGCCATTCCAAATAAGGTATTCGGCTTCGGGCACATCCCTAATTTGAAGGTTATTTTCGTCTGATGCTGCAATGAATCAGTTAAGAGTAAAAATCCTCCAAATTGGATCAGTCAGTCTGTCTACGTGTATCTTTATTTTTTTACTTTGTTTCTATATAAAGGTCTGTAATCGTTCTTAAACTGTCTGAGTAAAGACAAATTGGAGACACTGCCTCTAAAATGAGTCTCAACGAGGAGAGAGAGGAGGAGAGCACTACCTCAAAAACAAGTTTATGTGAGCAGACAGAAGAGTGTGCTGCTTATGAGCACCAAACGCAAAGAGCAGCATCTGCAGGATCAAGTTGTGTGTCTATGAAGAATGATGAATACATGAAGAGTCCCGCATTCAGTGATGGTGCAGAAACTTGTGACTTCAGGTAATATACAAGCCATTTATGCATGTGGCAGATGCTTTTATTCAAAGTGACTTTTGTGCATTAAAGTTATAAAGACACTAGCCAGTGCTTAGAAAAATAAATTGAAAGAGAATCAACAGACAGATCTAAAATGTGGTTTTGTTTGTCTTTTTGTAACTATCATTAGGAGGAAGAGAAAAACCGCAACATCTCCAGAACCTAGCTTTGTGTCTATGAAGAGTGTGAACTCTATGGTGAATCCCCCTGCATTTAGTGAAGGAGCAGTGACCTCTGACCCTTTGTTAGTATAAACATTACGTTTTTGATTTACTGTAGTGCATCTCAAATGATACATTTTTGAAGAAGCTCAATGGAAATAACACTCAATGTACTCATAATGTGCTAGAGAGATTCATATTCTCATCCAACTTTACTCACATCACACTGTCACATTAATATCTCTGATGTTCTCCAAGGGTTATTCTGACCACTGAATTGTCTTTTTTCTGGTTTATTTTCTTCATAGTGGGGATGCATATAAGATAATCAGATCTGCACAGTTCTGTCAGACTCAACAAGATACAAATCCAGTCATGCTTGAGGAGACTAAAAACCTGCATCAGGATTCTCACCAACCAGTAGATGATGATGTTGTTCAGAGAGTCAAAGACCAACACAAAACCATCATGCATAACAAGTATGAGAGCTTATTTGAGGGAATCAAACGACAAGAGAATCAAACCCTCCTGAACAGGATTTACACACAGCTCTATATCATAGAGAGAGAGAGTGAAGGGGTGAATGAAGATCATGAGGTTTTACACATGGAGAAAACACCACAAACTCAACACATACAAGACACTCAAATCTACTGCAATGACATCTTTAAAACCTTACCTGAACCAGGATGTGAGGAGAAGAGAACAGACCAAATAAAGACTGTTCTTACTAAAGGCATCGCTGGAATTGGAAAAACCGTCTCTGTGCAGAAGTTCATTCTGGACTGGGCCGAGGGAAAAGCCAATCAGGATGTAGACTTCATGTTTGTGCTTCCATTTCGAGAGCTGAACTTGATTAAAGATGAGCAGTACAGTCTTCACAAACTTCTGCTGGACTTTCATCCTGAACTTCATGATCTGGACTCAAAGATTTATAATGAGTGTAAAGTTGTGTTCATCTTTGATGGGCTGGATGAAAACAGAATTCCTCTGATGTTTTCAGATAGTGAGAAAGTTTCTGATGTGACTGAGACTTCATCAGTGGGTGTGTTGATGTCAAAACTCATCAAAGGAGATCTGCTTCCCTCTGCTCTCATCTGGATCACCTCCAGACCAGCAGCAGTCAATCAGATCCCCTCCAAATACATCAAGCGTGTGACAGATATTCAGGGATTCAATGACTCTCAGAAGGAGGAATATTTCAGGAAGAGAATCAGTGATGAGGATCAAGCCAGCCGAATCATCTCACACATTAGAAGAACAAGAAGCCTCCACATCATGTGCCACATACCAGTCTTCTGTTGGATCTCATCCACTGTGCTTCAAAACATCCTGAAACAAGATGACAGTGCAGAAATCCCTCAAACTCTGACTGAAATGTACATCCACTTCCTGCTCATTCAGATCAATATGAGGAACCAGAAGTATGAAGAGAGAGATCCAGAGAAAGTGATTGTGAATCTTGCTGAACTGGCTTTCAAACAGCTGATGAAGGGTAATGTCATGTTCTATGAGGAGGACCTGAGAGAGAGTGGCATAGACGTCACTGACGCCTCAGTGTATTCTGGGATCTGCACTGAGATCTTTAAGGAGGAATCTGTGATTCATCAGAGGAAAGTCTACAGCTTCATACACCTCAGCTTTCAGGAGTTTCTGGCTGCTTTCTTTGTGTTTTACTCACATTTAATGAAGAAGAACAGTGAATCACTGCAGATGTTTCTGGATTATAGATATAAATCAAACATTAGAGAAAACTCTCTGTATTATCTACTAACAGCAGCAGGTAATAAAGCCCTTCAGAGTGATAATGGTCACCTGGATCTTTTCTTGCGATTCCTGCTGGGCATCTCACTGGAGTCCAATCAGAGACTCTTACAGGATCTACTGACACACACAGAGAACAGCTCCGAGAGCATTAAGAGAACTATGGCATATATAAAAGACAAAATTAAAGACAGGAGAACTGCCCCATACAATCTTTCATCTGATAGATCCATCAATCTGTTCCTCTGTCTGCTGGAGATGAAAGATCAGACTCTGTACAGAGAGATTCAGGAGTTTGTGAAATCAGAGAAAGATTCAAAAAATGAACTCACTCCTGCTCAATGTTCAGCAATCGCCTACATGCTTCTGATGTCAGAGGAGGTGCAGGATGAATTAGATCTCAAGAAATATAATACAACAAATGAGGGTAAAATAAGACTGATACTAGCCGTGAACAACTGCAGAAAAGCTCTGTGAGTTTTATATTTCAAATAATCATTATATAAAATCATATTGTGAATAAAATATAAAATACAATTTATCTCTTTGGATAAAAGCGTCTGGCAAATGCATAAAAATGTTAAAAAGAAAAATGTAAGTAATACTAAAAAATACTATGTTATTTGAATGGTCCAGTTCATCTCTGTTGAGACTGTGGTCAAACAGTTTAAACTAACATCTTCTTTCATAATATATTTTGTCTCATTGTCTAGGCTTGTTGGTTGTAATCTTATACAACAGCACCTTGAAAGTTTGGCTTCAGTTCTACAATCACCTAAGTCCCTCCTGCGAGTGCTTGATCTGAGTAACAATGACCTGCAGGATTCAGGAATGAAGCTGATCTCTGATGCAGTGAAGAGTCCAAACTGTAAACTAGAGACACTGAGGTGAATAGTTTTCCAATTCAGTAAGGTGCTGTTATTCATGTACAGTCAGAATATTAAATCTAGTCCTATAGAAATATGGTGTTTTTGAATGTAGTTTAGTTTGTTTTTCCATAGCACTTTTAAGTAAAAAAATGTAATACAAATAAATGTAAAATTAGAAATGCTCCAGATGCTTGGATGATCAAATGTAACTTGTATATAAATGAAAACATGATTTGCAACTCCCTGATTCTTGAGATAAGGGACAAAACATATCTTACATACAATTGTCATCTTTGTTTTAAAAATCAAGAAATTCATAACAAGAGAAATACTGGAAAAGTTAAATCTAAAGGAAATATGTATACTCAGGGCATTTTGTTACTTCCATTAGAATTTTTTAAAATGCATTCTCTATACTTGGAAGCACGTGTAACTTAACCTGTCCTCAGCAAGACATCAAAATGTTAAACTGCTAAACAGTGTTTAACAATGCAACAATTTCTTACATATAATTATCAAATGAAAGGAAGGGATCTGTAAGATATCAAACAATACATTAAGAAAACTTTAAATGATATTTTTAATTATTTTCCATAAAAACTTATCAAATTGTGTCCTAACTTTGCGTCAACTTCGTCAGGTTTAAAAAAAAATCCTGAATAAATCAGAAAATGTCCTCATCAGCTTTATCTCCGAGTACCCCTTTCCCAATTCCTGCTCTTGGTGGATGCAACAGTAGGACACGTGGTCTGCTATGTTTGATATTTTTCATATTTTAAACAAACAATGTATAAGTCTCTGCGGTCACAGCTTCAACTGGTCAACTCCGTCATTCTCATTAATATAATTTCTGTTAAAATTGTGGGATCAATTTTGGCATTTTAGTTTAGTTCATAGAGGCATCTTCAACTGAGGGGGGAACCAAATGGCTCCAGTGGACAACACATGCTTAAGATGGAAAAATCGTACATTTTGTCAACTCTGTCAGAATTTTCAGAAGAGTATATTGAATGTATTTTATCACTTAACTCCTTTACTGAACAGTATTATTGGATAATTAAAGACTCTACACTTGTTGGATTAATCAAATTAAAATAGCACGTTTTTTATGTGTCTGACAGAGTTGACACAAATGACAGTAAGATGCAATTTTCAGAAGAAAACAAAAAAGAGTTTTTATAAAAAACTGTTTCCTTACATAATTCATTAGCTGAGACCTTTGTCTACAAATATATCCATTTAAAATTAATTTAGTTTTAAAAAATAAAAACATGTTTTGTCCCTTATCTCAAGAATCCGTGAACTACATTATGTTAAATGTTAATTAATTACAGTGGTGACCAAAATTATTGGCACTCTTGGTAAATATGAGCTAAGAATGTTGTGAAAAAAATCTTGAATTGTTTATACTTTGATCTTTCATTAAAAAAATCACAAAAATCTAACCTTTTAATTGAAGTAAAACAATTGAAAGAGGGGAAATATCTCATTATTAAATTTTTTTTTTCTCCAAAACACGCTGGCCACAATTATTGGCACCCCTAGAAATTCTAATAAGTAAAATATATGTGAAGTATATTTCTGTTCATATTTTAATTTTTTAGTGCATCTGGGTGACTAGGGACATGAAATTGTTCAGACATGACTTCCTATTTCATAGGGGTATAAATATGAGGTAACACAAAGGCCAAATTCCCTTAATCATCCATCACAGTGGGTTAGACTAAATAATGTAGTTCTGATGTACGGCAAAATATTGTTGAGCTTCACAAAATGGCAAGTGGCTATAAGAAAATAGCCAAAGCATTGAAAATTGGGCAATAATTAACAAGTTCCAATCAACTGGAGATCTTAAGAATTGGCCTGCAAAAGGACATGTGTCTATATTGTCTCCATGCACAGTGTGGAGGATGGTTTAACTGGCCAAAGAATCTCCAAGGATCACAGCTGGAGAATTGCTGAAATGAGTTGGGTCTTGGGTTCAGAAAGTTTCGGGTTCTGTTGTCAGATGAAACAAAAAAATAGGTTTTTGGCAGCAAACCCCAGAGATGTGTTTGGCACACACAGAGATGAAGTACCCAATGCCCACAGTTAAATGTGGTGCTGGATCTTTAATGTTGTGGGGCTGTTTTTCTGCCAGAGGTCCTGGACATCTTGTTCGGGTACATGGCATCATGCGCACTATCATATACCAACAGATAAATAAACAAAACCTGACTGCCTCTGCCAGAAAGCTTACAATGGGCCCTGGGTGGATCTTCCAGCAGGACAATGATCCAAAACCAACATCAAAATCAACACAAAAATGCTTCATTGACCACAAAATCAATTCCTGTCATGGCAATCCCAGTCCCCTGACCTGAACCCCATAGAAATTTGTGGAGTGAACTGAAGAGGGGAGTCCACCAACATGGACCTCTGAATTTGAAGGATCTGTAGAGATTCTGTATGGAGGAATGGTCTCAGATCCCTTGACAGGTGTTCTTCAACCTCATTAGGCATTATAAGAGAATAATCAGAGCTGTTATCTTGGCAAAGGGAGGTTGCAAAAACTATTGAATAAAAGGGTCACAATAATTATGGTCGATTCTTTTTGGAGAAAAACATGTATTTAATAATTAGATATTTACTCTGTTTTAATTGTTTTACTTCAGTTAAAGGTTTGATTTTTGTGTTTTTTTTTTTTTTTTTTCATGAAAGATCAAAAGGATAATCAAAGCAGATTTTTTTTCACAGCCTTCTTTGCTCATATTTACCAAGGGTGCCAATATTTTTGGCTGCAACTGTACAATTGTGTAATAAACCGATTTTGCACATGTGGTTGATGTAAGCTGCCCCCAAAGACCATTTCTGAACTAGAACAAAATGTGAATGGAATTAATTGAACTTTGTTCTGTTTAGATTTTCCATCTGTAATCTCACTAGTAAGTGTTGTGAAAGTTTGGCCTCAGTTCTACAATTATCCCTCCTGAGAGAGCTGGACCTGAGTAACAATGACCTGCAGGATTCAGGAGTGAAGCTGATCTCTGATGCACTGAATACAAACTGTACACTGGAGATACTTAGGTATTTATATTTTTTGCATTTGATGTATTATGTATTAGTTTTGCACAGAAATGAAAATTCTTGTCCAAACCCAAAACCAAAAATGATTATTTTAAACGATACTTTATTTGGAATAAACAAATTCAAATTGTGTGTGTGTGTGTGTGTGTGTGTGTGTATGTATGTGTGTGTATATATATATTACAAGGTACAAATCACCTGTACACCTACTTATTCATACGATTATCTATTTACCCAGTCATGTGGCAGCAGTGCACTGCATAAAATTATGGAGATACGGGTCAGGAGCTTCAGTTAAAGGTGTCATGCATTGATAAATCAAATTTTCCTTGATCTTTTGACATATAAGAGGTCATAGAACTATAAAAACATCCTGTAAGTTTCAGAACTCAAAACGTATTAATTAGTCCAAAAAAAGGCTTTCTTTAAACCAGCGGACGAATAGTCGTTTGATCTCATTTAACATAACATGAGATCACATTAAACTCTAACAATGATGCGTGAGAACAGCACGGCAGTTTGCGCCTGACAGAATGCAGGTATATTTAATGCGTTATAACTTTATTAAAGTTAAAATAATGTAGAAGCAGATCATGTAAATAACAAAAAAATCAGAAACTGGTATTTCTCTGTGCGGTCAGCACCTCTTCTATGATAGCACGAAGTGTTCCAATCTAAGGGGGAGAAATTGAAACTGTCCTCAGCTTAGGCACATTCTGTTCCGAGCGCGCATGATTAATGCAGCTGAATTATAATGTGATGGCTCTTGACTTATGTGTCTGTGCATTTCTCATGAAAGAAAGATGAGAGAGGGTAGTCTTCGCCCCATTATACACGGCAACCAAATGTGTTTTTTATTTGTTTTGGCTTGTTTAACAATATAAAATATCTAAAACTCCTTTGTTTTTAGTTGTTGTTTTCCCCCTTTACTCCCTAATTTGGCATGTCCAATTCCCATTGCTCTCTAAGGCCTCGTGGTGACTCACCTCAGTCCGGGTGGCAGATGATGAATCTCAGTTGCCTCTGCATCTGAGACAGTCAATCAGTGCATCTTATCATTTGGCTTGTTGAGCACGTTACAGAAGAGACCTAGTGTGTGTGGAGGCTCACGCTATTCTCAGCGGTATCCACGCACCACTCACTACACATCCCTTTGGGAGCGAGATCCACTTAGCAGCTTTGAGGAGGTTAATCCAACGTGACTCTACTCACCCTAGCAACCAGTTGGTTGCTTAGGAAGCATAACTAGAGTCACTCAGCAAACCCTGGATTCAAACTTGTGACTCCAGGTGTGATAGTCAGCATCTTTACTTGCTGAGCTACCCAGTCCCCCCCTAAAACTCCTTTAAAAAACATACATTTTCTTTTGCAGCTATAGTGCATGAGATTTTCAAAACAATTCCAGAAGCATAAAGGTGGGGGCGTTGATACTTATTTAATATGCAGAGATGTTACCTAATCATAGCAGTGGGGTTTTTTACATTTAAGTTTTAAAAGGGACATGACCTGAAAATGCAGCATTTTAATCAGAGTGCTAAAAAAACGGTTAGAAAATGTCAAATAATTTCTAAAATATGATGATTTTTGATGAAGAAATCAGTGAACATTGTAAAATAAAAAAATGAAATTCATGACACATTTAATGTTCAAATGGGGAATATTTTCTTAACACACTTTGGGCTCACTAATTCCAATCAATCAACTCTTGAATAATGCAATAATTACCTATTTGAATATTGAATTCCAGTCTTTGAATTTGTGTTAAATATGTGTGTTATATCACAAAATATGTGATTTTTTTTTTTTTTTTTTTTTTTTTTTACTTTTTGTTGTTCTGTCCAGGATTGCTATGTGTAATCTTACTGATCAGTGCTGCAAAAGTTTGGCTTCAGCTCTACAATCATCAAACTCTGTCCTGAGAGAGCTGGGTCTGAGTAACAATGACTTGCAGGATTCAGGAGTGAAGCTGCTCTCTGATGCACTGACGAGTACAAACTGTACATTGGAGATACTGGGGTATTTCAATTTATGGCTTGACTTAAATTTGTAGAATTTCCCCTTAAAAGCTATGTTTACTATGATCCTGCTCATGGTGATTATGAGCAAGGCATTGCCCCTGAAATTATTGTTTTTGTCCCCTGAAGAGTCCCAAAGAGAGTTACGATGATGTTCAAGGGCTGAGATATAATGCTTAAATTATGCTCTTTCACACAATAGTAGTAAAAGTATAAATACATATATTTGAACTTATTTACAATTTATTAACCAAATATCAATTGGTATCATCTGCAGGCCATAAAAGAGGAATATTATATTTGAGTTTTAATGGACCATTGTATGATGTATTTTATGTCTCTTTGTGTAGATTATCTAACTGTTGATTTGATGTTTGTAGTTTATCAGGCTGTATGGTGACAGAGGTCGGCTGTCATTATATGGCATCAGCACTGAGTTCAAACCCTTCACACCTGATAGAGCTGGATCTGAGCTACAATCACCCTGGAGAATCAGGAGTCAAACTGCTCACTGAGAGACTCAATGATCCAAACTGTACACTACAGAAACTCAAGTATGTTGAACAGTAAAGATAAAAGTATGCTTCGGTTTTCCCTGTGTTGGAATGTGTTTCACCCAATGTGCATGACAAAATATTCGTTATAAGCATAGTTTGTGCACACTGTCCACGTACAGTCTTGTTTTTCTAGACATACGGTCAGTCCACATCTTTGTGTCTTCAGTGTATGCGGCTGCCTGTGTTAAATAGTTTTCAACTTTTTAGTTAAAATCTACCTTCATTGTTATTGACTCTTGTCTGAATGTATGCCAGTGTGGTTTTATTGTTTTTACTTAATTTCCCAACAGCTTGAACAAAAATATGATGATCTTTTTAACATTTTAATCTGGAGAACAGAATTCCCGCAAATAATTATAGTTTAAGATGCCTTTTTACACCAGTGATGATTGGTCATCATTGATTTGCAACATGTCTGAAGATGCATACTCTCCTCTTACTGCTCAGCTACTGTTCGGACGCTCTTGCTTACTGCGCCGCGCTTTGCTCTATCACTTTTATATTTTTATATTTTATCTCCTTTTATCAACTAATTTTAACTTAAGCAAATCAGCACAGTGCTCAAAATCTTGAACTACTACTACAAAAAAAGCAGAATTATTTTATCCGACCAGCCTCCCACTGAAAGCTTTCATTCCAGGGAAGGGAAAACCCAACTGCCTACATTCAAAAGGATAAGAGAAAATGCCTCTTCTAGAATCTACTTGCTGCACTAACTGCCACAGACTTTTACAAAGCATTGCAGTTCTTGAAACAAAGTTACTTGCGGGACCACAAAACCAGATGGAACACACAACAGAGCTTCGTCATGGACGCCCTCAGCATACAGCCGGTGAGTCCCATGAATCTAGTGCTCCTCGACAGGCCATACTGAGTGTAGAGAAACAAGCCGATCGACTTACAAATCGATGGCACAAACAGGGAGCGAAACCAAAAGGCACTCGAGACATCAGATTGTCACGAGCATCACATATTGCCGCAGTAGCATCCTCTACCCCAGATATGGTTCTGACAAGGATTGAAAACACTGGTTTCCTACCACCACCTATACATCTTGAGAACAGGTTTGAAGTATTAATGAATGAGGAATCCCCAAACATGATGAATGTGATCGAACACAGACTGAATCAGCCAGTAGCTAACACTGATGCTAACTGGCGCTCAAGGTCGAGCACTCAGCTCAGAGCGCAGCCGGGCCCAGGACTCTGATAATGGGTGACTCCATAATCAGAAACATTAGCAGCAGGGATACAACTACGTGCTGCCTGCCACAAGCAACAACTTCGGATGTAAACAGGGAACTTCAGAACATTCTGATTAAACATAAGACTGCAAATCAACTGATCATTCATGTGGGGAAGAATGATATTCATAAAGAGCAGTCGAAACTCCTTAAGAAGGATTTCAGTGAACTTTTTGAAACACTTAAAAGACTGAAAGTTCAAACATTCATCAGTGGACCACTTCCAGCAAGAGGAACAAACAGGTTTTCATGGTTGCTTGGGCTTAATACATGGCTGCAAAAAAACCTGCAATATAAAAGGAGTGAACTTCATTGACAACTACAATCTTTTCTGGAGTCAGAGGCAACTGTTTCGTCAGGATGGCCACCACCCAAACAAACTTGGTTCAAGAGTGCTAAAGGACAATATCTACTTCTCACTCAATAATCCTTCTGCAGTGTGTGCCAATCCACTCAATCTGAATTGCACACACACACCTGGACACAGTATGAATGACCACAGGACTTCACTTCAGCACCTGAATGGACATGCGGTTGACAAATCACACAAGGACAATGATAACACCACTCAGCCCCAACAATTTCTGCTCATGGACACAATCTCAGCTGAGCCCTGCCCACAAAGCTCACCACAGACAGACTGTGACATATTAGAACTGCTCCAAGATTCAGCACCCAAGGATGACTTTCTGTAATACACCCAGGGAAACCTGGACAGCCTATTACAGCCTCCGATAACACCAGAGCAACAGCCCCTCTCACCAGACACGTTATCCCTCTCTCCAGCATCTCCACATCTGTGCTTCTCAGAGAAAATGGAAGAACTGGTGTATGGTGGAACCAAACTATCCCACTTTTGCTGCAAGCCCCCAGATATCAAGCAAAAAATGGCAGGCCCCTCAACCACCAAAGACTGCAGGCCCAGCTCGCCCTCCCCCTCCTCCTGTGAGAGCTCTTCGGCCTCTGGCACAACGCCAGTGCTCACACCCTCCTCCATCTGCTCGAGGTGAACCAAAAACAACTGATACAGCACTCAGGGATATGTATCGGGTCCCCGCTATGATAACAGTGACTTTCTCAAATGTTTACAAAACAAGTGGGAACACAGTGTGCCTGTATCTTTATCTATTGCTGTTCGATTACATGATAGAAAGTCTAAGGCCTTCAAAAGCCGTACAGCAAACCCATCTAATCTGGTGCCTATTACACGCCAAACTAATATTGCTGTGGGGACAAAAAGTAAGACTGTTAAGTTAGCACTTCTAAACATCCGCTCACTTAAAAATAAATCACTTCTTGTCAACGACTTAATAAGCACATACAACCTGGATTTTATGTTTCTAAATGAAACTTGGCTAGAAGACAGCTGTAGTGCAACAGTCCTTAATGAAACATCCCCTCCTAACTTTAATTTTTTGAGTGTCTGCAGAGAAGGTAGCAGAGGTGGGGGTTTAGCTGCTCTTTTTAAAGATGTCTATCAATGTAAGCAAATATCATTTGGGAATTACCCGTCTTTCGAATATCTGGGTAGTGTGTTAAAAGGTGCTCCACGTATTTTACTTATCATTATTTACAGGCCTCCAAAATACTCTCCAGCCTTTGATGAGGACTTTACAGAACTGTTATCAACAATTACCTCAGAGTTTGACTGTTTTGCCATTGCTGGAGATTTTAACATTCATAGATAATTCAGAAACCAATATGGCAAAAGAAATCAAAACTGTTTTAAAAACTTTTGCTCTGACTCAGCATGTGCATGGACCCACACACAATCATGGACACACTCTAGATTTACTTATCAGTAAGGGTCTAAACATTTCATCAATTGTTATTAAAGATGTAGCACTGTCTGATCATTTCTGTATTTTCTTTGATATATTGATCTCTCCTGCCATTGAAGCTAGATCTGTGTCTGACAAGAAGTGATGCTTAAATGAAACACTAGTGTACTATTTATGAAGGCTATATCTTTAACACCAAGTATATCTGCTGACTCTGTTGATTTTCCCCTTGATTCTTTTAACTCAAAAGTTAAAAGTGTAATTGATGATATTGCTCCTGTGAAAGTCAGGAAGAAGAGTGGCAGACAAAAAGCACCTTGGAGAAACTCAACAGCAGTCCAAAATATGAAAAGACAATGCAGAAAAGAGAGCGCATGTGGCGGAAGACAAAACTTGTAGTCCATTATAACATCTACAAAGACAGCATCCATGCTTTTAATATGGAACTAGGCAAAGCTAGACTGACTTTCTTCTTGAATATTATAAACAGCAACTTAAACAACACACACACTCTTTTGCGACTGTAGAGAGACTGACAAACCACCCAAGCCAGATTCCCAGTGAAATGCTCTCAGACAGCAAGTGCAGTGAGTTTGCTTCTTTCTTCTCTGAGAAAATAAATAATATCAGAAAGGTGATAAGCACATCCTTGAGTTGTGCTGGGGTCAGACAAATCAAACCACAGCCTGAGAAAGTAGTTACTATGTCTGATTTCAAAGAAATTGATGGCAACATTTTGGAAGAAACCGTACAGCACCTTAAAACATCAACCTGCGCCCTTGATGCACTTCCATTTTTCAAAAGTGTGTTCAACAGAAGCAGATCTCCTAGAAGTGATAAACTCCTCACTTCTCTCTGGGAGTTTTCCAAACTCCCTGAAAACTGCAGTTGTCAAGCCCCTCTTGAAAAAGAGCAATCTCGATAAGACCATATTAAGAAAATATAGACCGATCTCAAATCTTCCTTTCATAGGGAAGATCATTGAAAAAGTTGTCTTCAATCAGCTAAACAAATTCTTGAACTCGAATGGATACTTTGACAATTTTCAATCTGGTTTCCGATCGCATCACAGCGCAGAGACAGCACTCATAAAGATAATAAACGATATTCGCTTAAATTCTGATACAGGCAAATTATCAGTACTGGTACTACTCGACCTCAGTGCTGCATTCGACACTGTCGATCACAACATATTTCTTGACAGGCTGGAAAACTGGGTGGGGCTTTCTGGGATGGTCCTAAAATGGTTCAGCTCATACTTAGAAGGGAGAGGTTATTATGTGAGTATAGGAGACCATAAGTCTGAGTGGACGTCCATGACATGCGGAGTCCCTCAAGGCTCAATTCTTGCGCCACTTCTGTTCAACCTGTATATGCTCCCAATGAGCCAACTAATGAGAGAACCAAATTGCTTACCACAGCTATGCAGACGACACTCAGATCTACTTAGCCCTATCACCTAACGATTACAGCCCCATTGACTCCCTGTGCCAATGCATTGATGAAGTAAACAGTTGGATGTGTCAAAACGTTCTTCAGTTAAACAAAGACAAAACTGAAGTCATTGCATTTGGAAACAAAGTTCTCAAGGTGAATGCATACCTTGATGCTAGGGGTCAAACAACTAAAAATCAAGTCAGGAATCTTGGTGTGTCTCTAGAGTCAGACCTTAGTTTCAGTAGTCAAAAGCAATAACTAAATCAGCATACTATCATCTGAAAAATATTGCAAGAATTAGATGCTTTGTTTCCAGTCAAGACCTAGAGAAACTTGTACATGCTTTCATCACCAGCAGGGTGGATTATTGTAATGGACTCCTCACTGGCCTTCCCAAAAAAACCATAAGACAGTTGCAGCTCATACAGAACGCTGCTGCCAGGATTCTGAGCAGAACCAGAAAACATGAACATATCACACCAGTCCTCAGGTCTTTACACTGGCTCCCAGTTACATTTAGGATTGATTTTAAAGTATTATTACTGGTATATAAATCACTCAATGGGCTAGGACCTCAATATATTGCAGATATGCTCACTGAATATAAACCCAACAGATCACTCAGATCATTAGGATCACATCAGCTAGAAATACCAAGGGTTCACTCTAAGCAAGGAGAGTCTGCTTTTAGCTATTATGCCAGCCGCAGCTGGAACCAGCTTCCAGAAGAGATCAGATGTGCTCCTACAGTAGTCACATTCAAATCCAGACTCAAAACACATCTGTTTAGCTGTGCATTTACTGAATGAGCACTGTGCCACTGTGTGTCCGACTGTTTGTACTGTATTTTATTTTATTTTATTTTCTAAACTGTTTCAATTATTCTTTTTTTTTTTTTATTCTTATTTTAATCTCTTCTATGTAAAGCACTTTGAATTACCATTGTGTATGAAATGTGCTATATAATTAAACTTGCCTTGCCATGCCTTTATAAATGTTTTATATAAAAATGAATAATAACTTACATTTTAGTCCATGTCCCCTAAAAGATTTTTCATCAAATATACTTTTTGGGCTCAATCATCATCACAAGTCTGAAATATCAATCACTGTACATGATTTTTGTTCCTCTCAAAAATGTTCATTAATTTTGAGTTGCAACTCAATTTGTACGTTATATGTGCACATTAATTTAAATAATTGGAGATTAACTATTTAGTGCTGTGTTTCCTCACAGTGTGAATTGTGGTGAAGAGATCAGGACAAGAGCCGGACTACAGAAATGTAGGTGAACACAAGTATGCTCTCATGTCATTATTTATTGTTGTTTTATAAATGCTCTCACCTATAATTTCCTTAATTATATTCAGATTTCTGTAATCTCACACTGGATCCAAACACGGCAAACACTCATCTTATTCTGTCTAAGGAGAACAGAAAGGTGATGCATGTGAATGAGGATCAGTCATATCCTGATCATCTAGACAGATTTGAGCACTATCCTCAGGTTCTGTGTAGAGAGATTCTGACTGGACGATGTTACTGGGAGATTGAGTGGAGTGGGAGGGAAGCTGATATATCAGTGGCATATAAAGGAATTGAAAGGAAAGGAAGGAGAAATGAATGTGTTTTGGGGTACAATGAAAAGTCTTGGAGGTTGGAGTGCACTAATGATCAATTCACACACTGGCATGATTTCAAGAGCACCATCATACGTGTCCTGTCACCCCGATCTAACAGAGTAGGAGTGTATCTGGACTGGTCGGCCGGCACTCTGTCCTTCTACAGTGTCTCTGACACACACACACTCACACACTTACACACATTCAACACCACATTCACTGAACCCCTCTATGCTGGATTTAGCCTTTATAATTCCTCTGTGTCTTTCTCAGATTAAACAACCTCCTGTGAGAAACAGATATATCACAAATACATGAAGTTATATACTCACTTTATGTAGCCAACATGTACAATAAACATGTACATGAGTGTACATTTATGTACACTCATGTAATAGTAATTTATTTGTAAATTGGGACCTGTATTGATGTTGTTTTTATTATCTTACCACCCTTAAGTCGTTGTTTTTGCATTATTTGCACCATTAACTTACTTTGATTGAATATTTACTGAGCAACATATTTATGCACATTTAAACAAACTGCACTTTGGCTAACAGGAGTTTTCTTTTTTTATTATTTAAATATATTACCAGTTTAATGATGCCTCAACTTAAACCAATGTGCTTCTGTTCCTGATCTGCACTGATTTGCATTTTTGTTGTTGTTTGGTTTATGAAACAAATAAAAATATTAAATATGTGTACCTCTTACAGTTGATGTACATCGCTTGCCACTGGAGCAATAAATCATCTAAGGGGGCTTTCACACTAGCACTTTTGGTGCGCAACCGGGTTCGAATGACGTCAGAGTTCGGTTCGTTTGGATGATGATTCCGAACTCGGGTGCGCACCCACGAACCGTACTCGGGTCCGCTTAAAAAGGTGGTCTGGGGTACGGTTCAAGTGAACTCCAGCACGGTTCGCTGCTGATATGAACGCAATCGAACCAAACCGTGGAAGTGAACCGCTATTGATGACGTATAATGTGTGTGTGTGTGTGTGTGTGTGTGTATACACTTACCTTGACGAAAAGCGGGATTGACGCACACGCACTGCAAGCAGAGAGATGATTTCTGCTTGCCTTCGCAAAAATTGTCTTCGGCGGACAGCCCGCTGTCTTTTGAACGATTTCAGTATTTTTGCGGCAGACAGACGCAAGTGTGTTTCTGTATCTTGGTGTTGAAAACAAAACCAAAGGTTAAAAAAAAGAAGAACAAATGTGAACCGAGCAAGTCTATTAATTGAATTTTGACGCCTTTTCATTTCGCGGTTATCAAGCAACACGATTACGCACCAGCTGCAGCTTGATGCAAGCATACCGCAGTTCGGATACAAATATATAATGTGAACAAAGTCCATCGGGGGAGGGGGGAGCAATCGAACTCTGGTTCGGAACAGGCAATCGAACCAAGTGTGAAAGCCCCCTAAAAATAATGACATTGTACGTTTATGTGTGGGTGTTTTAATTGTATTTATTGTTTGCTTTGAACGACAAAAGGGGTTTTACATAAGTAACTGTACTGTATGTTTGTTGTTTTTTTTTTTTTTTCGCATAATGCACAATGTACAGTGCAATGTACAATGAACTTTTCAAACATGCATAGAAAGAGTTGGACGATAAAGATTCCAAAAAGGCTACAAAGACTGAAAGATAAGTTGCAGTGAGGAACAAAACAATTAAATCAATTGAGGAATGACAATTAATTGTTTTTGTTTTTTTACTACCACAACTGGCACAGGGTAATTGTAGGAGCCATTTGTGACATTTATGTTGAAGTTAATTTAATGACCCCTGCTGGTGAATCATGATCTTGCGGCCTTGGAAGGCCTTGGAACAGAAGGAGTTAAATTTGCACACCTGTGCCAATTAGTGGCATAAAGGTAGACAAAGGAGGAATCCATGTGTTGAACAGTTTTTTGGAATTGAACGTTGGAAATGCATGGACGCCAGCAGGCATATGGGTTTCAATTTATTTACTTGTCGGTTTATTTATCGAGATAATCAAATGCTATACTGGAATAAAACGAACAATCTATTGAAACCCCTGAGGCGTCCGAAGTGACTTACTGGAAGACACTACAGTAATGATGGCTCAAAACTTCATAAAGATGTTAAACCTTGATAAACCTAAAAAGAAAACTGGCTAAGTCACATGACACACTCTAACATGCTTAATTAACACAGAATTAATAGTCAGTTTTCATAATGACATTGGTGGTGTTGTGCCGAAATCAGTGACCTAGAGAAATTTGTGAATAGAGGTCACTGTTCATTAAATGTACGTGCGAGAACAAGCCTTGCGCTCGTGCATGTCATCGTGAGCGTGCCTGGAGGAGAATGTGTTGACCTGCTGCAAAGAAAGCTGACTCGCCATGTGAACAGTAAACAAACAGATTCCTTTTGTCGTTTAATATGGTTATTTGACGAGTGCTATTGCATTCTCTAATATCATTATTAATTTTTTTTGGTTTGTTTTACCATTCTGAATGTTATTTATTAATCAAATATATTAATAAAACCATGTGTAGTCTGATGCTTTTAAGTGTTAATTATTTATTTTAATTATTTGGTGTTTTTTTATATATTGTGTTTGTGTGTATGTGTGTGTGTGTGTATATATATATATATATATATATATATATATATATATATATACAGTATCTCACAAAAGTGAGTACACCCCTCACATTTTTGTAAATATTTCATTATATCATGTCATGTGACAACACTAAAGAAATGACACTTTGCTACAATGTAAAGTAGTGAGTGTACAGCTTGTATAACAGTGTAAATTTGCTGTCCTCTCAAAATAACTCAACACACAGCCATTAATGTCTAAACCGCTGGCAACGATAGTGAGTACACCCCTAAGGGAAAATGTCCAAATTGGGCCCAATTAGCCATTTTCCCTCCTGTGACTCGTTAGTGTTACAAGGTCTCAGGTGTGAATGGGGAGCAGGTGTGTTAAATTTGGTGTCATCACTCTCACACTCCCTCATACTGGTCACTGGAAGTTCAGCATGGCACCTCATAGCAAAGAACTCTCTGAGGATCTGAAAAAATGAATTGTTGCTCTACATAAAGATGGCCTAGGCTATATAAAGATTGCCAAGACCCTGACACTGAGCTGCAGCACGGTGGGCAAGACCATACAGCAGTTTAACAGGACAGGTTACACTCAGAACAGGCCTCGCAATGGTCGACCAAAGAAGTTGAGTGCACATGCTCAGCATCATATCCAGAGGTTGTCTTTGGAAAATAGACTTATGAGTGCTGACAGCATTGCTGCAGACATTGAAGGGGTGGGGGGCCAGCCTGTCAGTGCTCAGACCATGTGCCGCACACTGCATCAAATTGTTCTGCATGGCTGTCATCCCAGAAGGAAGCCTCTTCAAAAGATGATGCACAAGAAAGCCCGCAAACAGTTTGCTGAAGACAAGCAGACTAATGACATGGATTGCGTAGAGGATGTTGTTCCGACCAAAACAATACGGATATACCCCAACCAGAAACCATGGGTTAACGGCGAGGTTCGCGCGGCACTCAATGCGCGGTCCTCCACTTTTAATTCTTCTAACACGGAGGAGCGTAAACAAGCCAGTTATGCCCTCCGTAACACTATCAGTACAGCCAAATGCCAGTACAGGCACAAACTTGAAGGTCAGTTCAACACCACTGACTCTAGAAGCATGTGGCAGGGAATTAATACCATCACGGACTACAAACGGAATAAAGACTCCGCTGTGAACACCGCTGCATCTCTCCCGGACGAACTTAATACATTTTATGCTCGTTTTGAGGACAGTAACACCGCCCTCGCGTAGAGAGCACTCGCTGCTGACGCTACAGAGGTTGATTCACTCTCCGTCTCTGTTGCGGATGTAACCCGATCCTTCCGACGGGTGAACATCCGTAAAGCTGCGGGTCCAGACGGCATTCCGGGCCACGTCATCAGAGCGTGCGCGAATCAACTGGCTGGTGTTTTTATGGACATTTTCAATCTGTCCCTCTCCCTGTCTGTAGTCCCCACATGCTTCAAAACATCAACCATTGTGCCTGTACCGAAGCAAGCCACAATCACTTGCTTAAATGACTGGCGTCCTGTTGCTCTGACCCCCATCATCAGCAAATGCTTCGAGAGGTTAATCAGAGATTACATCTGCTCTGTTCTGCCCCCCTCTTTGGACCCATTGCAGTTTGCCTACCGCAACAACCGCTCCACTGATGATGCCATTGCATCTGCACTACACACTACTCTCTCCCATCTGGAAAAAAGGAACACATATGTGAGAATGCTGTTTGTAGACTACAGCTCAGCATTCAACACCATAGTGCCCTCCAAGCTTGATATGAAACTCCGGGCTCTGGGCTTAAACGGCTCGCTGTGCAGCTGGATCCTGGATTTCCTGTCAGGCAGACGTCAGGTGGTTAGAATGGGCAGCAACATCTCCTCATCACTGACCCTCAACACTGGAGCCCCGCAGGGCTGTGTTCTCAGCCCCCTACTGTATTCCCTGTACACACATGACTGTGTGGCAACACATAGCTCCAATGCCATCATTAAGTTTGCTGACGATACGACGGTGGTAGGTCTGATCACTGACAATGATGAAAGAGCCTACAGAGAGGAGGTGCACACTCTGACACGCTGGTGTCAGGAGCACAACCTCTCCTCAACGCCAGTAAAACCAAGGAGCTTGTGGTGGATTTCAGGAAGGAAGACAGAGAACACAGCCCCATCACCATCAATGGAGCACCGGTAGAGAGAGTCAGCAGTTTCAAGTTCCTCGGTGTCCACATCACTGAAGAACTCACATGGTCCGGCCCACACTGAGGCCGTAGTAGAAGAAGGCTCACCAGCTCTCTTCTTCCTGAGACGGCTGAGGAAGTTTGGAATGAACCACCACATCCTCACACGGTTCTACACCAGCACTGTAGAGAGCATCCTGACTGGCTGCATCACTGCCTGGTACGGCAATAGCACCGCCCACAACCGCAAAGCCCTGCAAAGGGTGGTGCGAACTGCCAGGAACATCATCGGAGGTGAGCCTCCCTCCCTCCAGGACATATACACTAGGCGGTGTGTGAAAAAAGCTCAGAGGATCATCAGAGACTACAGCCACCCGAGTCATGGGCTGCTGTCACTGCTACCATCAGGCAGGCGGTATCGCAGCATCAGGACCCGCACCAGCCGACTACATGACAGCTTCTTTCCCCAAGCAATCAGACTGTTGAACAATTCAACAAAACGATTCAAAACGATCTATCACGATCAATAATTAGCACTGTACTTTATTCATCTATAATCTCACACTGGACTGTCAACATATTCTCCTCAATATACTACTTCATATATATATATATATATATATATATATATTTCATATACTCCTTATTGTATTGTATATTGTGTGTATTGTTTACTGTACATTGTATTTAATTATTGTGTTGTGTAAGTATGTGTACATTTGATTTGTAAATTGTTTTGTGTAAGTATGTTGCTTATTGTAATTGGTATATGTCTCGTCACTGTCATGACTGCTATGTTGCTCGGAACTGCACACAAGAATTTCACCTACTGTTGCACTTGTGTACATGGTAGTGTGACAATAAAGTGATTTGATTTGATTTGATTTTGATTTGATTACTGGAACCATGTCCTGTGGTCTGATGAGACCAAGATAAAGTTATTTGGTTCAGATGGTGTCAAGCGTTTGTGGCGGCAACCAGGTGAGGAGTACAAAGACCAGTGTGTCTTTCCTACAGTCAAGCATGGTGGTGGGAGTGTCGTGGTCTGGGGCTGCATGAGTGCTGCCAGCACTGGGGAGCTACAGTTCATTGAGGGAACCATGAATGCCAACATGTACTGTGACATACTGAAGCAGAGCATGATCCCCTCCCTTCGGAGACTGGGCCACAGGGCAGTATTCCAGCATGATAACGACCCCAAACACACCTCCAAGATGACCACTGCCTTGCTAAAGAAGCTGAGAGTGAAGGTGATGGACTGGCCAAGCATGTCTCCAGACCTAAACCCTACTGAGCATCTGTGGAGCATCCTCAAACAGAAGGTGGAGGAGCACAAGGTC
Organism: Xyrauchen texanus; assembly: GCF_025860055.1. Taxonomy (NCBI): domain Eukaryota; kingdom Metazoa; phylum Chordata; class Actinopteri; order Cypriniformes; family Catostomidae; genus Xyrauchen; species Xyrauchen texanus. Next base: position 1,900,995 of record NC_068286.1, on the reverse strand, counting down.
TCTAACATCCACCAGCTCCGTGATGTCGTCACGGAGGAGTGGAAGAAGACTCCAGTGGCAACCTGTGAAGCTCTGGTGAACTCCATGCCCAAGAGGGTTAAAGCAGTGCTGGAAAATAATGGTGGCCACACAAAATATTGACACTTTGGGCCCAATTTGGACATTTTCACTTAGGGGTGTACTCACTTTTGTTGCCAGCGGTTTAGACATTAATGGCTCTGTGTTGAGTTATTTTGAGGTTATACAAGCTGTATACTCACTACTTTACATTGTAGCAAAGTGTCATTTCTTCAGTGTTGTCACATGAAAAGATATAATCAAATATTTAAAAAAATCTGAGGGGTGTACTCAGTTTTGTGAGATACTGTATATATAGCCTCTATATATTATGTGTATATATACATATATATGTAATATATTATCTGTATTATTATTATTAATAACAATAATACAATTATTATTATTATTATTATTATTTCACAAAATTCACTTTGGTGATGTCTAATCTCCTCTGTGTCATATTCCAGAAAGCATTTTGGTGTGGTGTCAACAGTTGCAGACATACAGCAGGGTCATCAAATCTGACAGGGTAATATTAGAGGTTACCGAAACCTGTTACCCCTCTCTATTTCACACAAAATGGGTTGAATGTTACCCAGATTCACTCTGGTGATGTCTAATCTCCTCTGTCATATTCCAGAAAAACAAATTGAATATAATGATAATCAATAAAAAATATATATATATATTAATCAAAAGCTAGTTTAAAAGATATGTCTTCAAATGCTTTTTAAAAATGTAAATGCTTGATGCTGGTCTAATTCAACTGGTAAAGCATTCCAGATTTTTGCCCCATAATGGCTAAAAGCAGCTTCACCAGACCTTTTAAGATTTATATCACAGCATGTAAGAGATTTTGCTTTGGAAGACGTCAAACTTCGAGTTGGAACATCATTTTATAAACAGTCAAGTTATTTTTATTTGTATAGCACCTTTCACAACACACATCGTTTCAAAGCAGCTTTACAGAAAATCAAGCATTAACAGAAGATAAAACTGTAATATCTATAATGTCTTAGAGTCATTGTGTAATTTGATTAAATAACGATTGTTAATTGTGTTTAAAAATAAGTAATTAAATAATTATATTTATAACTCCAGTGAGGAAGCCGAAGGCGACTGTGGCAAGGAACACAAAACTCTATAAGATGTTGGTTATTGGGAGAAAATGACTTAGGGAGAAACCAGACTCACTGTGGGGGCCAGTCAGAAATGTATGACGGTGCTAAAGCCTTAAGTACTGATAAAACCATTAAAAGAACCTTAAAATCAATCCTGTATTTAACAGGTAACCAATGCAAATGAGCTAAAACTGGTTTAATGGGGTCTCTCCTCCTGGATCTTGTGAGCACTCTGGCTGCAGCATTCTGAACCACTCTTAGGAAAGCCAGTACAAGTGCATTACAATAATCGAAGCGAGAAAAAGAAATAGTGAAACAAATGGTAGAATTTGCGCAATATTTCTAATATTCTAATTAGGTCTTAGTAACAATTTATATTTGACTTAAAATTCAGATCACTATCTATAACAGAGTTACTCAACTTCAGAAAGGTCAGGAGTTGCAAAGCTGGATCCTTGTACCCTCGAGGGCCACACTCTTAATTTTTATGATTTTATATGTGCCTTTGAGAGGAAGAGGCTGAAGTACTCAGATCTCACAAGGAGTGCAAGGAGGCTGGCTGGAGAACCATCATCTACCTGGTAGAAGTAGGATGCTGCAGCTTTGTTGGAACATCAGAGGTTCACCTCCTGAGGGATATGGGAATAACTGGAGCTAACCAGTGGAAAGCTTTGAAAGACTAAGTTCTTCTAAAGAAGCCGAGAAGAACAGCATCTGGCTCTGGGTGAGGAGAAAGGAGAAGTGTTGGGGAAGTAACACCTAACCCATGGTCCAGCTGCAGGGGATGGCAGGGAGGCATTCTGCAGTTAAAGGAGCGGTGGTACCCGACTGACGACCCTGCAGCTGACCAATGGGCACTGGAGGAGATGCGTCAGGCAGTAATGCCATAACAGGCCAACAACTACCTGTGCAATTAATGTTGAATCAAGAAATGACATTGCTTTTGTTTATTTATGACATATATATTTAGCTTTTTGTCTGAATACTCCCAGAACGGCGCAGACACATCAACGCAGGACTTTAAATGCAAACCATCACAGGTCAGATAAAAAGTCCACACCATGTATTGTGTTGTAAGTTCATCAAAAGAATAATACTCAATTGCTACCACATATTTGACATTGCACACAAGACACTGTGTCGTTACAAGGGTAATACCATGGTTCTGAATTATTATATTCATATTTCATGATACCGTCATGGTACTCCAAGGTACTTTAAAAATACCATGGTTTTACTACGACACATGTCAATAACATGGGGTTATCACAGAATTAGAAAATGTAAAATATGGTGCTTTTTATTAAGAACAGAATAAGTTATACAAGGAAATAATGGAAAATATGTTTATAATACAAGAATAATGCTTAACAAATGTTTTGCTTTTTGAGTATTTAAGTAAACATAAGTGATAAATTTGTTTTTATACATTTAAAAAAAATCAGTGCCCTGTTTAATCATCTTGCCCCTGTCCCTGCTGAGGTCTGTGCACACCACTGGTCAATTTAGGATTAAAACATGCACACACAAAAAAATCGGACAATGCAATGGACCAGGATAACACTTCACAAGTAACAAATAATATAGCCTATTATTACAATATTATAATAAAATTACTATGTGGCCACATTAGAATGATAAAATAGATAGATAAAATATAAATGATACACCTAGTGGGTGGTTTTGCTCTTAATTTTGTAACATTGGTCATAAAAAGCTTCCTGCCTTTGCTAGTAAGTGAACATTTTGAAAAAGAAATATGAAATTGCAAAATGGGTCCGATCTTTCTGACTAAAATCACTTGAGCGCACATCACATTTACAATTTCTAACCTCATAAGTTCCCAGGAACACTTGAACACACCGTTAATTACAAAATTATTTGAAATTACAGTAACTCTGTGCCAACCAACCCCGGTCTCCCCTTTGTTGGTTTCCATCCAACAAATGTAATCATTTCGAAACTCTGCATAAGAAATCCATATGGAAATGCTTGGAATGCGGATAAACTCTAAAAATGGAAACATTTCTTCGAAGATAGCCCTTGACATTCGGAACTGTTTAACCCACAGCTAGCTTGTCATTAAAGAGGGTCTTTACAATCTGATAGAACAGTTTAGAGAGCGGGTGTTCACAGATATGTGGAGGCTCTCAGCTTGTCAGTATCTAAACAGGCTGAGAAAAGAAAATAGGGGACACTGCCTCTAAAATGAGTCTCAATGAGGAGAGAGAGAATGGAGATACTGCCTCTTAAACAAGTTTCTGTGAGCAGAAAGAAGAGTGTGCTGCTTACGATCACCAGATGCAAAGAGCATCATCTTCAGGATCAAGTTGTGTGTCTAAGAATGATGAATACATGCTGAATCTGAGCCCTGTAATCAGTGATGGAGCAGAGACCTCTGACCTCTGACATACTTGCCATTTATGCATTTAACTTTTTAATTCAAAACAACTTAAGCCCAAAGTATACTTTGTTTTTATCGCAAACGCTTAGCGTCTACATACAGTTGAACGTTAACCTTTCAAAATATTCCTCATTTGACTGTGGTCACATTCACAGGCAGTTGCCCCATGCATGCTACAACTGATATGAGAGACTATTTTTCTTCAAGTGTTTATCGCCGAGCTGTTTTGTGGCCCATTTCAGTTTATGGAGGCCCATGGCCCTGTTTCACGGGCGACCAACCAGAAAAAGTCCCGGTTGTCCCGATGACCAGTCCGCTCCTGCCACTACATGTAAATATAAAATCTAATAATTCCCCCCATGGCATTTATATACAGCGGAGGAGATGTTAAAATGAGGAGCACAATATAGTGAGGATTATCGCTTAATTGATATATTTGTTTTCTGTGGGTGAAGAGGAAAAACAAGGAATATTAATTTATGAAATCCATGGTTATGACCATTTTTTTAAAGCTAAGGTATATTAAACAAGTGTAATACTTTAATACTAAATAATAATGTAGTGAGCGTAACGCATAAAAAAAAAAAAAACATGCACTACGTCTCCAAAATCCACTACGCATGGGATTAGATCCAGTACGTCATCGCGCTACAGTCTGCAGTGAGGATCCTGTCGAAATATGAGCAAACAACAACAACAACAGATCTGAGACTCGCCTGAGAAATGTGATGATGATGATGATGATGATGATGATCTGCGCCACTAGAGGGAGATTGATCAACTGGATTGACGCATTTTACACCTGTGAATCAAATAGACAGTGTTGTGTTGATGATAACACATAAACCTCTCAGTTTACATGAATACTTTTTCGACTAGAGGGTGGCAGTGAAGTTATGTTTTTATTTTTCGTCTGGGTGGACTAAAAAAAAAAATAAAAAAAAAATGCGTCACAAGCAAAACCGAAAGTGAAGAAAAAACATTGTGAGTCTTTAACCAGAAACATTTTGAGGTAGTTTCACGAGATATGTTTCATTCAACAATGTATTCATATTTCCGTTTGAGTTTATAATATATTATATGATGTATTTCTGTAGTTCTTTACAGGTGATTTCAAGCCGGATCTTTATATTTCGGATGTGTAAACAATCTGAGGTCATCAAAATAGTGGACACGTGATCATTGAGTCGATTTAAGATTTAAAAAAAAATAACATAAACTTTATGTTCACTTAGACTGGTGACATTTAGATACCTGTTTCAGTTTATTGTAGACTTAAAGTCATCATGTGGAATGGATTTATATCCTGATAGCAACAATAAAAGTTTAAAATCATGTGATTCTGGATGATGATAACTGCATTATTTCTGAAAGCTCTCGTGACTTCATATAGAAACTCTGTACACAAACATCCATCCATCGTCAACCGCTTATCCTGTGTACAGGGTCGCACTGTACACAAACATGTCTGATACTATTCATGCTCACATAACACTGACGACATCAGAGCTCAATGATTTCATTATGTTTGAAAAAGGGAACTTAAAAAAATGGTTTGACAAAAGGTGCGTCCCAAACCGCACACTTTTGCTCTATTTGATGTAATTTTGAAGTGTAAGTAGTGCGAGTAGTGTGTGGTGTAGTCGGGGCCATAGGCGCGTATATATATACACTGGCGGCCACAAGACTGGAATAATGGACAGATTTTGCTCTTATGGAAAGAAATTGTTACTTTTATTCACCAAAGTGGCATTCAGCTGATCACACTGTATAGTCAGGACATTAATAATGTGAATAATTACTATTACAATTTGTAAATACATTTCAGAACTTCTTAAACTACTTTAAAGAGTTTGTATCAAAAAATCCTCCACATGCAAATGACAGCTTTGCAGATGTTTGTTATTCTAGCGGTCAGTTTGTCCAGATACTCAGTTGGCATGTCACCCCACACTTCCTGTAGCACTTGACCTTTCACCCCACACTTCCTGTAGCACTATAAGTGGCTTTCTCTTTGCAATTCTTCCCACAAGGCCTCCTGAGTCTTCTCTTTACTGTTGTACATGAAACTGGTGTTTAGCAGGTAGAATTCAATGAAGCTGTCAGCGGAGGACATGTGAGGCGTCTATTTCTCAAACTAGAGACTCTGATGTACTTATACTCTTGTTTAGTTGTACATCTGGTCTTCCACATCTCTTTCTGTCCTTGTTAGAGCCAGTTGTGCTTTGTCTTTGTAGTGTACAGCTTTGTATGAAATCTTCAGTTTATTGGCAGTTTCATTGTATAGCCTTCATTCCTCACAACAATGATTGACTGACGAGTTCTAGAGAAAGCGTTTTGTTTGTTGTTGCCATTTTTTACCTAATATTGACCTTATGACATGCCAGTCTATTGCATACTGTGACAACTCAAAAACAAACACAAAGACAACGTTCAGCTTAATTTAATGGACCACGTATCTTTCAGCTGTGTTTGATATAATGGCTGAGATAGAAACACCAGCTTACCATCTGCATTCTGTATTCTGATGAATATGTTATAAGCCTCCAGTACTTGTATTTGTCACCATGCAAACAGGAGAGCTCCTTGATGCAAACATAACCATAATGGTACATTTTCATAACATGCAAATATACTGTAAATGTAATGCCAACTGTGGAGGGCGAGGAGGAGGTTGGGGCGTTGTTATAATTATTATTAAGAATGATTTATTTTCCATTTCAGGCATGCGCCAGGTAAAGTGACATGCATAACGTAGTAGATAGGCATGTATGTGGTTACTACATCTCAAGAGCTGAAAAAACTAATTTAACATGCTTTTATTTGTCTTTTATTTTTCATTCATTTACTCGTTCATTGTTTCATTGTTGGCAAAAACATTGATATTACTAGTCTGTAAATTTAGCTGATGCCACTACTTCACACTCTGTTAGGCCATTTTAAAAGAAGGATCAAATAGTTGTATTATCGGCCTTCAGGCACAATTCTTAAGTTCATTATTAAGACCAGCAGCACCAGTGAGACGCCGGTAATGTACAGCTAGCTAAAGCAATCACAAGTGCAGACAAGTCAGTCTTGAACGGTTCCAGAGGCTATTTTGCCCGAGACGGACCGCTTGGAGAAATTGGAACATCCAATATGGCAGATGTAGAAACGGAGTTTGTATGTTGTAGACAAACTTTTTGATTTTTACCTTTTTTTTTAGTGCAATTTTTATATAATTTAGATTATTTGAATGAATCATATATTAAAGCTACACTATGTAACTTTAAAAAAAATATAAAAAAATGTTATTAATGAGAGCGTACAACAAAAAACATCTACCTAACCATGTCTTTACCCAAATAGACTTGATAAACCTATAATAATGATTTATATTTTAGAGCTTTTGGGACGGATTTCACAGGAAATTGCATACATACGTCATTCGCCCGTGCATGTTGACATCATATCCGTACACAGAGAAAATGAGCTCTGGCTACTCTAGCGTGTGTGGTGTGGGAGTAGCGTGACGCTGAAAGTTTGTTGTCACAATTTGACGAGAAAATTCGATCGTTATGTCTCTCGGGTGCATTTACAACTTGCATGTAATGTGGTCAAGCATCTGATACCAATCCGATCACTGAAAACACATTTGAATTCCAGGTGTAAATGGGGCCTCTGTTGCACATTGAACAACCTCAGGTAACTCAAAATGACTCAAACGATTTAAATCCTGAAAATATCTAATCTACCACAGACATATTAATGCTTTAAGGCTGGTGCAGACAGTTGGCACTCAGAATAATTTACTTAAAATAAAAATGCACAAAAAAATAATAATCAGATTTTACATTCCACTGAGCAAAGATGGCAGAATATCTCTGATAGTCCTGCATACTTGTCTCTACTCCTTTCTCACTCTCTGCTCTTCCACAAGGCCCAGTGTACTAAATGTTCTCTCAGAATGCTTATATGTGCAATTATAATGTAATCTGTGAATTGTTCTGTTTCTTTATTGTACAGTATCAATTGAAATGCCTGTGTGTGATTGGTGAGATGGTCTTAAGGGATCCTGTTCAGATCAATTCCAATGTATGGTTCATTACCCTGAGTTAAAGATGTTTGTTTTGGGGATTTCCCCTCGATATTCTCACACAGTGTGTTGTTCACAAAACTCATATTTAATTTTTATGATGAAAATATTTGGTAAGGTTGAATAAATGTATTAAAAGTAGTTGTACTGAATTTTTCATTGATTTTTGATCAAGCAACACAACAAAATCTTTTAAACTTGTTTCATTTAATCTTTAGTCATTTAAACTTTTTCAAGTTGTTTTCAAGCTCAAAAGGACAATTACCTTTACATTTATGTTTATTTATGTGTGCTCTGTAACAAAATATAATCTGCCAGATGACGTTCAGTCCAAACGGGCAGTCCCTCCTCTGGTCGGAGTAAAAAACAACTCGTGACATTATTAGCGAATAACACATCACTACACCTTATCCAGGTAACTAAAACCGAAAGTAAAGAAGAAGAGACGCCATTCCGAGGCGTTGTGCCGAAACACTGGGAATATTTATACGACAGTATTTCTGGTAGGTTCAGAGGGCATTTTTCATATAACACTGTTGTCATATAAAAATAATCTGCAATTTGGGTTTCTGCAGCTGTTTAGGTGATTTTAAGCATATTTATATTCCGACTGTGTACAGCACCTGAGGTAAACAAAATGGTGGAAACTTCGACGACTAGTGATTCTCTTAGACTGGTAAAATGTTGTTATTTTAGTTTATTATTATATTATATATTGTTGACTAAAAGTGATCATGTATAATGTTTTAAATTTCACGATATTTCTAGTGCTGTGAATGTAAACAATCCGACTAAAAGGTTGAAGTTAAATGTTAGTTTATCAAAGTGACTGATAAATGTCTGACAGAATTCGGATCTGCAACATCTAACAACTGGTTTAACATTTGAAACTAGTTTTGCTTTTACTGCAATTATGAGATTCAGACAAGTAAAAACCATTCACGCTGGTGTGGAGCTCGTAATTAGGCTACAAGTTGCAAACGGCAGTCACTTATTTCCAGGGATTTCAGTACAGCGTAAAAATGTGACGTGGTAGTGTAGGCGTTCTCCTAATTCAAAATTTGCATCAACAAAAACATTTACCGATTTCCCTATTTTGTCTTAGATTCTCCATGGCTGTTCCATCAGTTTGCTGTCGCTGTTATGAAAAGCCCGCGGAAAGAAGGCACTATAATGCGCATTTGTTTTATGTCATGGCCACGCCCCTTGTGCGTCGCTGTACTGAAACCCCTGTACTTTAGTGAATGCCAGTTGCAAACTTTGAATTTTTGGAAAAAATAATAATAAAATAGCCAGACGCAAGAGGAAGATGACGTTACTCTCACGCCACGCCTCAGGTAACAGTACTTCCGGGTTCTTTTGAGCAGCAGATTTCAATGGAGATGGACAGCGCTGACATTTTTAAATAATTTACATGGTCTTTTTATTTGTCATACTTGCATTCGTTTCAGTTGTAAGGTTATATTTAGGTGGTATATCATCTGATATGTGAACTCCCCAAGCGCGTGTCTGTTGAAACCAAGGACATCTATGTTGAAAGTTCTTCCTGTCAATCAACCGCTAAAACAAGATTTAAAACATTTGCCTGTTAGGTGCCTTTAAAACGCATTTACACGAGAAAGACTTCTTCAGTATGTCTTCTCTCAACATGCAAGCAGTGATAAGTGTGACACGGATGAGAAAGACTATCCTACATATAAAGCTGAATAATACAGTTAATAATAATTAATTTTATAATAAAAATTATTCAGAATCAGTGCACTACATGTCATGTTTGTGCTTAGATTAAATCCAAGGATAACCGGCAGAAAAGGTGCATGAAATTTGCACACTTTCTTTTAATCTTGTACATTTTGTGCACTCTATTGTTATGCACTGCAGCAACACACTGACATTATGATTGATGTATGCAGTCATGAAATTACACAGCCTCCTTCTTTCGAAATCTGAATCTGCTGTTGGACAGCATTTGTAATAATTATCCATATATATATTTTTAAACCGGCAGATGAGTTTTCAGATAATGCATCCTCTAGCCTTGTCTTCTTTTTTATTAAAGCAATGTCCTCCTCTGGCTTGATGTCCTATAATGATAAATAGCGGGGACATTTGTGCGATTGGATCTGTACAGTTATCAGATAAACAGACTCGTAATGTGTGCTGGGGCTCACAACCTCCTGAGTGCCAGAACTCGCACCGTGTAGCCCGGCCCGAGTAAGTCTCATTAGAGCAGACGCGATAACAATGACGTGATCAGTGAGAAATCATTAATTATGTCAAACACTTAGTTTATCCTGATCCACCGATCCTGATGGAATAAAGGTCGACTGATAGTTGATTTTACCGATAACGAAGTTGGCAGTACCTTCCGATAACTGAATAATCAACCGATATTTTTACAAAATTGATACTGAATGAAAAAATAATACAAAGTAAAATAGTGCTGAATTGTATTATTAGTATTAATAGACAGTTCTGACTGAACCATGAAAATGTATTTTACTTTTTCAAATGAAATAGATATCAATATAAATGTACAAACTAATATTCAAATTTTAATGTCAGCTGACTTTTAAATTGACGCTAGAGGCTGTAGTTTCCTTGTTAGCGCACCCGCCTCTCATGCCGGAGACACCGGTTTGAGTCCCGTAAGGAGCAGGTAGGACAGGAGCGTCAGAATGGTGCCGTGACCCGGATGGGAGTGAGGTTTAGGGGGGTGAGTGTATCGGTGGCCAGCTGATAGATAGCTGTGCAATATGTATAAACCTCACTCTCCTAACCTCAAGAGGTGCATTAGTGACTGATGCTAGAGGCTGTAGCCTTTTAGAGTCCCGTATGGAGCGGTTAGAACAGGAGCATCACACTTAGTCCACAAGAGGGCGCAAAATATACATAAGCCATTCAGCACTGTTATATTATTGCATTGAACAGTCATATCCTGAGGTTAAAAAAGAGCATTTCATTCAACTAATGTGCATAAAATGAATAATAAATAAAATGTTGTAGTTGGTCCATATTCTCAAACATTTATATTCAAATGAGGTGGCAAAGGCTTCAATAGTCAGTTCAAATGGTGTTACACTTGCACTGATGCCACAGTATACTACCCCAGACTCAAGCTATACAAACACACACCAGACGAACGTTTCCCTTTGTTTTTGTTTATTCAGTGTCTCGTGCAGGAGCGATGTTTTTTTAGGTGATGTGTCTTATTAAAAAAACGTTAAATGCATATTGATTTGTTGCACCAATCTAGACTTTTTTAGTGCAAGAATGGGATCGATCTGATGTCATCGTGTTACAGTGAGGATAAAAAAAACATCTGAAGTGTTCCGCTCCATTCAGAGTGTAGTCTCACGTGTCAAAAAAACTCCACAAGGCTTCAGTGAAGTCCCATTCTGTATAACGACAGCGGACCCTTCCCAGCCGCCCCAGCACCAGATGCAAGATTACTATGGTAACCTTAAGGAATAACAGACAGATGCGTGTTGTGCACATTCTTTCAGATTTGGGCATCGAATCTTCAAATAATGACAAAATATGATGCATTATATTTTGATTAGGCAAACGTTTGTACATTTTGTAACATACTATTTTATAACAGCCTATAATAATGAATAGACGATACATTGGAACAACAAGATGCAATGCAGCATCCAAAGACGTTTGTCAGACATGTTATTATACATGCAGTTATGAACATGTAATTGCCCCTTGAGCACTTGATGAGTACTCGAGTAATTAGTCAGAGTACTCGAGTAGACAAAATGACCAAATGCACATCCCTAATTTATATTTGCCTTTTTATTCTTAGGCAAGACAGTTAAAAATTACAGGGAACTGTTGAGGAGAGAGAGGGAGAATGAAACGGACGAGCACTTTAACATCATGAGCTCAAACGCGTCTGTCTGATATTCGGACCATTAAAATGACACTGTTGCACACCGGTCTATTATTGTAGTAACACGATGGCACATAACAACAAAATTAACCTTGACTGGTCATTTACATGTCTCAGTCTCTTCAAGAGGCGTTTGCAAGCAGGCGTTTCTTGTATTCGAACTAGGTTTATTCTGGAGGCAAGAGGTGTCAAGCACACATTTTGCAGTGAATAATAAATACAAATTAAAACATAAAAATAAATTCAAATAAAATAAATTTAGCCTACAAACAGGTGAAAGTCCCGTAAGTCTATCAGGGATTCTTACGGAAGGCAGGGCTTGACATTAACAATTGCCTGGATTTTTCCAAGGGCAAGTAAACGTGAATTTTACTTGTCAGATCGGACAAGTTACCTGACTGAAAAAATACCGGGTTTATTTGTGATTTAGCGAATGCCTGTATCACTTATTATAAAATAATAATAATATCCAGCTATTGAACATAATCGACAGTGCCTGCAATTCTGTGCTGGATTCTGAGTATTGTATCTATTTAAACACCTATTTATAAACCATAAAGCTGTCAAAGTTGCAAGCATGTATCGTCGGAGTGATCCATGTTATCCATGTTATCACGTGGCTTGTTGAGCGTGTTACCGTGGAGACTTAGTGCATGTGGAGGCCTGCACTATTCTCTGTGGCACCCACGCACACCTCACCATGCGCCCCATACTATAGTGACCAAGAGGATGTTAACCCATTTGACTCTACCCTCTCTTGCAACCAGGCCAATTTGGTTGTGTGCATTTGCATTCATAAGGTTTACACTTTAGAAAAATTGTTTATATAAAATGTTGCTTTATCCTTGGGCTTTTTGGATAATCAGTCATAAAAATTTGTTTTATATTATTTGTATGAATCCTTTATCTCCTTTTGAAGAAATTATTCGTGCCATTCCAAATAAGGTATTCGACTTCGGGCACATCCCTAATTTGAAGGTTATTTTCCTCTAATGCTGCAATGAATCAGTTAAGAGTAAAAACCCTCCAAATTGGATCAGTCAGTCAGTCGGTCTACGTGTATCTTTATTTTCTTAATTTGTTTCTATATAAAGGTCTGAAATCGTTCTTAAACTCTCTGAATAAAGACAAATTTGGGACACTGCCTCTAAAATGAGTCTCAACGAGGAGAGAGAGGAGGAGAGCACTACCTCAAAAACAAGTTTATGTGAGCAGACAGAAGAGTGTGCTGCTTATGAGCACCAAACGCAAAGAGCAGCATCTGCAGGATCAAGTTGTGTGTCTATGAAGAATGATGAATACATGAAGAGTCCCGCATTCAGTGATGGTGCAGAAACTTGTGACTTCAGGTAATATACAAGCCATTTATGCATGTGGCAGATGCTTTTATTCAAAACGACTTGTTGTGCATTAAAGCTATAAAGACACTAGCCAGTGCTTTGAAAAGAAATTGAAAGAGAATCAACAGACAGATCTAAAATGTGGTTTTGTTTGTCTTTTGTAACTATCACTAGGAGGAAGAGAAAAACCGCAGCATCTCCAGAACCTAGCTTTGTGTCTATGAAGAGTGATGACTCTATGGTGAATCCCCCTGAATTTAGTGATGGAGCAGTGACCTCTGACCCTTTGTGAGTAAAAACATGAAGTTTTTGATTTACTGTAGTGCGTCGCAAATGATACATTTATTAAGAAGCTCAATGGAAATAACACTATACATTCTCATAATGTGCTAGAGAGATTAATATTCTCATCCAACATATGTCATATCACACTGTCACATTAATAATATCTCTGATGTTCTCCAAGGGTTATTCTGACCAATTAATTGTCTTTTTGTGGTTTTATTTTCTTCATAGTGGGGATGCATATAAGATAATCAGATCTGTGGAGTTCTGCCAGTCTCATATCAGGCAACAAGATACAAATCCAGTCATGCTGGAGGAGACTGAAAACCTGCACCAACCAGTAGATGATGTTTTTCAGAGAGTCAAAGACCAACACAAAACCATCATGAAGAACAAGTATGAGAGCTTATTTGAGGGAATCAAACTACAAGAGAATCAAACGCTCCTGAACAGGATTTACACACAGCTCTACATGATAGAGGGAGAGAGTGAAGGGGTGAATGAAGAACATGAGGTTTTACACATGGAGAAAACAGCAAGAACTCAACACTTACAAGGCACTCAAATCTACTGCAATGACATCTTTAAATCTGAAGCAGGATGTGAGGAGAAGAGAACAGAGCAAATAAAGTCTGTTCTTACGAAAGGCATCGCTGGAATTGGAAAAACCGTCTCTGTGCAGAAGTTCATTCTGGACTGGGCCGAGGGAAGAGCCAATCAGGATGTAGATTTCATGTTTGTGCTTCCATTTCGAGAGCTGAACTTGATTAAAGATGAGCAGTACAGTCTTCACAAACTTCTGCTGGACTTTCATCCTGAACTTCATGATCTGGACTCAAAGATTTATAATGAGTGTAAAGTTGTGTTCATCTTTGACGGTCTGGATGAAAGCAGAATTAAACTGGAGTTTTCAGACATTGAGAAAGTTTCTGATGTGACTGAGACTTCATCAGTGGGTGTGTTTATGTCAAGCCTCATCAAAGGAGATCTGCTTCCCTCCGCTCTCATCTGGATCACCTCCAGACCAGCAGCAGCCAATCAGATCCCCTCCAAATACATCAAGCGTGTGACTGAGATTCAGGGATTCAATGACCCTCAGAAGGAGGAATATTTCAGGAAGAGAATCAGTGATGAGCATCAAGCCAGCAAAATCCTCTCACACATTAGAAGAACAAGAAGCCTCCACATCATGTGCCACATACCAGTCTTCTGTTGGATCTCATCCACTGTGCTTCAAAACATCCTGAAACAAGATGACAGTGCAGAAATCCCTCAAACTCTGACTGAAATGTACATCCACTTCCTGCTCATTCAGATCAATATGAGGAATCAGAAGTATGATGAGAGAGATCCAGAGAAACTTCTGCAGTCCAACAGAGAAGTGATTGTGAAACTTGCTGAACTGGCTTTCAAACAGCTGATGAAGGGTAATGTCATGTTCTATGAGGAGGACCTGATTGAGAGCGGCATAGACATCACTGATGCCTCAGTGTATTCTGGGATCTGCACTGAGATCTTTAAGGAGGAATCTGTGATTTATCAGAGGAAAGTCTATAGATTCATACATCTGAGCTTTCAGGAGTTTCTGGCTGCTTTCCATGTTTTTCACTATCTTGTAAGCACAACTATGGATGCCCTGAAATCTTTTGCTTCACTACATAATTTGCTCAAAGGAGCAGTAGATGAAGCTGTTGTGAGTGCAAATGGACACCTGGATCTTTTCCTGCGATTCCTGCTGGGCATCTCACTGGAGTCCAATCAGAGACTCTTACAGGATCAACTAACACATATAGAGAACAGCTCAGAGAGCATCAAGAACATTTCACAGTACATTAAAGACAAAATCAAGAATGACAAACGTCTTTCCACTGGAAGATCCATCAATCTGTTCCTCTGTCTGCTGGAGATGAAAGATCAGACTCTGTACAGTGAGATTCAGGAGTTTGTGAAATCAGACAAACACTCAGAAAATAAACTCACTCCTGCTCAATGTTCTTCAATCGCCTACATGCTTCGGATGTCAGAGGAGGTGATGGTTGAGCTGGACCTGAAGAAATACAACACATCAGAGGTGGGTAGAAGAAGACTGATACCAGCTGTGAGCAACTGCAGAAAAGCTCTGTAAGTAATACATTCTAAACTCATTCAATAAGTGTTTATACCTATACTTTTTCGGTTACATAAGTTTTACAACTTTGAACCATGGAGAATTTGATTAGTCTTTTTTACACTGATAACTTCTTTCATGTCAATGTGAAAACAAGTTTGATTTAAATTTAAAATGTATCACAGTTAAAACACAAAAGAGTTGTTTCACTAGGGATGTGCAAAATGCCATAATTTCAAAATCAACTAGTCGGTGGGTTAAGTCGACGGTTAATCGACTAGTCGGTCAATAAAGCCCTGTATAATTAGGCTAGAGTAATTTTCACAAGACACCAATCAGATGCATTTGTCAAAGGAATGTTCTGGGTTCAGTACAAGTTAAGCTCAATCAACAGTATTGTGGCATAATGATGTTTACCACAAAAATGTATTTTGAATTGTTCCTCATTTTCTTTAAAGATAGCAAAAATCTGGTTTACAGTGAGGCCCTTATAATGGAAGTCAATAAGGGGCAATTTTTTAAAGTTAAAATACTCACTGTTTCAAAAGTATAGCCACAAGGCATAAACAATATGCATGTAAACACCATTTTAGTCTGATAAGATCACTTACCAACATTTTCTGTGTAAAGTTATAGCTAATTTTACAACTTCGTCAGCAAACCCCAAAACCTTAAATTACTGTAAAAATTTCATTTTAAAGTTGTTACAGCTCAAATAATACATGGGTTTTCACAAAATAATTAAAGTGCTTTTATAAGCTTCACATTTCTGTTTAAACTCTCCAAAAATTCACTTCCATTGTAAAATATACTGCAAGCAAATGTCATGACTAGGGCTGCAACTAGGGTTGCAGTGGTATACCGGTTTCACGGTATACCACGGTTTGAAAATGGACGGTTATCATACCATGTACATTTGCTTATCTACGGTATTGAGAAAAAAAAGCAACTGGACGGAGAATCTCACATGCGCATCTCCTTTCCTTCTCGAATGTCTGTCAGACTCCTCATCAGACACACACAAACATGCAGCAGAGAAAATGTCTGAGAGAAGTGAGGCGAGGGGGTCTGACATGAGTGTGTGTGTGAGTTAAATCAGTGTTTCTCAACTGGTCTTTTCAGACTGGGTCGAGGACAGCAGGGAAAGCACAATGCCGTGGTTCTCCCATTGAAGATATTTCGGCTGTCGCCCAAGTGATCGACTATTTAGGACTGCCGAGGCAGATTTAATGATAATCTCGCAAACAGCTAAAGACTTCTCATCTGCACTTTCGCACGAGTTTAATGAACTTGCGATCACGATCTGCTCTTTTATCTGGCACGACGCGTGCGTGCAACAACCGGCTTCCCTCGATATTGCGGAGGGCAGACATCAAAACTGATGTCACCAATTTAAATTCTAGTGAGACTTTTCTAGTTTAAAGTGTTACAGAGATTGTCAATTCGAACTTCTCAAACAGTAGCAGCCCTGACATGCCAAACAGCACTAAGGAGGAAAAGAGTAATTGTGCTCTGCTCCAAAATAAATAAATAAATAAATTACACACCATCACCTTTACAAATTTGTTTCATGATTTTACATGAGTAAAAGTAACTGTTATATTTTGTCAAAATGTTATAGTTTCATATGAAGTCATCTAAAGTTATAATCTATTAGACCTCATTTTATATCAACAGTGGCAGTTGTAGTTAACGTTTCAAGATGTGTTTCAGCTAGTATTTATTTTTCATAAATACTGTAATTTATTATTATATTACTATTATTTAAGACTAGCACACTGACATAACCATGGTAATGAGGAGACTTTCCTTCTGTGTAATATGTGTATAAATATGTAATTTTAGGTAACAAATGGGATAATAATGGACTCATATAAGTAAATATGTTCTTAAATTGTGTAATACCAAGTGACGGTTATCATACCATGAAAATCCCATACCGTTGCAACCCTAGCTGCAACTAATGATTATTTTAATAATCAATTAATCTAACGATTATTATAATGATTATACAACTATTTGACGATTATTGCAATGATTAATCATTAGCTCTTAACCGATTATTCAGCTTGTGCCCCGGCTTAAAAGGTTGTATTACTAACAATAAAGAGTACAAAATTATCTTTTAAAAATACCTATTAATGACATTCACTGAATTAAAGTGGGGGTTCAGGTCTGGATATTTTGCTGGCCATGACAGGGTCTTTATCTGGTGGTACTCCATCCACACCTTAATTGACTTGGCTCTGTGGCATGGACCATTGTCCTGCTGGAAAAAACAATCATCAAAGTTGGGGAACATTGTCAGAGCAGAAGGAAGCAAGTTTCTTCCAGGATAACCTTATACGCATCCTTCACAAAGATGAATCTGCCTGATTCCAGCCTTGCTGAAGCACCCCCAGATCATCACCTGTCCTCCACCTGGTCGTCTAAAGGTTAGATAGAGACATGGAGAGTCCTACAAGCCAGAGTGTCTAGCACCCACTGTGAAATTTATTGAAGGATTGATGATGATTTTCCCAGCACTCAATGACAGATTAGCATATTTTAACTTCCTCCCTAGGCTGCCTCCAGTCCTTCTTCCCATGGGACAGTAAGCTCAATCATTATGACTTTTATAGCTGACGCTGAACATAACACTACACCAGGCCTCATGTATGTAATGGATACTGCTGAAGGAAATTTCAGCTGATGCCAAGGTCAATGGCCTTTGAACAATAATTTCCAGGTGCCAAGACTGATCTTGCTTACCTCTGTGCAGTGACGTGTGGCACCTCCCTTTTTAACAAACCTAATGCACTTCCTTTGAGGAGCATGATGGCCTTTGTTGGACTTTACACACCTCTAGAATCACCGGCAGCTTTCCTAGGACTTGGTCATGCTGCCACCTATATGGTCCTTGTGCCAAGGCAGTCTTGCACCCAGCCAACATGTGCTGCAGATTGAATGCATTTGTTGAAAAAAAAAAAAAAAACATTAATTTTACAACTGTGACAGATCACTAGCTCTCTTATGAAGGATGAAGCAGGGTACTGCGATGTCAGATCCAAATGAACTTTATTTTACAATATGCAGTAATGTACACAGTCCATTTTATCCCTCTCCACTCTCACTGCAAACACAAAACAGCTGTTTGAGGTGATTTCCTACAGGTTTCAATCCTTGCCTATCCTGGCCTTGTTGCTCGGCCACGCCCCCACCAACACATAACCCCATCACCCAATTCAGGCCGGGGACTATCCGGCCTGTCACTTACTCCCCCTCCTCCCATTTCTGGAGACAAATCTGCTACAGCCATCTGTGCCCCTGGTCTGTGGACCACCTCAAACTTAAAATACTGGAGAGCTAGATACCAATGGGTGATCTGCACATTGGTATCCTTTATGCAATGGATTCACTGGAGGGTGGCATGGTCCGAACCGAGGGTGAAAGCACGTCCCAATTCATAGTTCCGTAGGGTGAGGACTGCCCAATTGATGGCCAAACACTCCTCAATGGTGCTGTACTCTGTCTCTCACAGCGAAAGCTTGTGAATAATGTACAGCACCAGACGCTCCTCCTCCACCATCTGGGACAGTGCTGCTCCCAACCCCCTGTCCGATGCATCCGTCTGCAAGTTAAAAGGGAGAGAGAAGCCAGGAGAGTGCAATAACGGTCCACCACAAAGTGCAGCTTTCACTTGCGTGAATGCCTGATGATACGACTCCATCCACCGGACTGGGTCTTTTTAGTCAGATCAGTCAGCATGCTGGTGACAGTCAAATAATAAGGCACAAATGTCTCACCTCCTTCTTGGTCTTAAGGCTTGGGTAGGCTGCAATCAATTTGGAGACGCACCTGCCCATGACCCAAGTGGAAGCCCAGATACCGTACTTCCACCCTTCCAATTGCACACTTCTCAGGGTTTGCTGTGAGTCCTGTCCATCTCTATGGCTTTAGGACAACTGTCAGATGCTGCAGGTGTAAGCGGTCTGAGGATTCTGTCCATATGCCGCTGAAATGTACCCGGGGCCCTGAACAAATTCTTCCAAAGGGGACCTCGATCAAAGGAAGGGTGCGTAATTGCGCTTTTCGGATGGCCAACTGACATTTACGGCATGCTTCACTCCACCTGTGGACATCACAGTGAATGCCTGGCCAATAGAAATGGGCCATCCCATCATTGGATTATAATGAGCCATCTGGAATAACATTTCCTGATAGTCAAGGTCCTGGGTAAGATTTGTATGCACTTCATTTAGCGGAGAATATCTCGACTGTTATAGACTAATATGATCCCATTGAACAACATGGGATGTGTGCCAAAATCTCTAACCGGGACGAAAGTCCTGAAAATGACCACAATAGGTGACACTAATACCATACTACACGTATACTATAAATATGCGTACATATAACCTCTTGAAGCTACAGATTTTCTGAGGTGATCACAATGTTCATTATATGAAATGGCTTGACTCTGTTTTGCAAATTATTTGAAAATGTATTTGAAATTGTTACAGTTTTTTTCGATTGCTTAACGACAGTGAGCACAACTGGAGCTACATGTGCAAAACTCTAACTACAGTCTGCACAGCAGCAGTTCATGTGGACCAAACTCTAGTTCGTTTTTCATTGCTTGAACACAGTTTTCAAAACTCTACATACTTATCCCATGACTTTAACCACAACCTGCACAACACTGTGGATTTACAGCACTTTGTTCAAATGCTAACACACTGCTGTCAAAACTGTGAACCACACATTCAAAACAGAATAGATTTCAGCTGAAAGGCTAAGCAGGTGTCTTGTTTTAGACTTGTTAGTGAACACACACACATATATATATATATATATATATATATATATATATAGGTAGAGCTCAGAAAGACTAATTTTGGAAATGGAACAAGGAAGACGGGTTCATGGAGGGAGACAAAGAAGACAAAGAGCTGTTATTTTAGATGAAATAAGGGCTACACTTATAGACCATGTTGTGAACCATGGTCTCTCATTGAGAGAGGCAGGGTTGAGGGTGCAACCCAATCTGCAAAGATCCACAGTGGCATCTGTAATGTGAATTTTCCATCATACAAACAGGTGAGAGTTACATCCTTACAGTAAATGAAAACATTACAGGAATTTATTTTGTATTGCAATTATAGAATATTTACACAGATATATATTACAGTAAGTTTGACTGTAAAATATATTTTTACAACAGGACCCAAAGGCTGCCCCCAACAGGAGGAAGAGCAAAAATATTTTCAGATGCGCAGGAAAATGCTATTGTTGACATGGTTGTTGTCAACAATGCAATAAAACTGCGGGAGATTCAAGATAGAGTGCTGGCTGATAATGATATATTTGAAAATGTTAATGTAATTCCATATATTACTACAGACTATTGAAGCAAACTGCTAATTTTCATTTACCTTAAAGAATTGTTATGTTCTAAAAATGTAAATAAATCATGTGAGAGAATGTCACTCTTTTCTTTGAAGAAAATATGACTTTGTATGAAGTCACTGAAATTGTTCAAACTGTAAAGATGAAAAGTTTGTATTTTCTGTATTGTTGTTTGATGCTAGTGTTTTTCCTCTCAGTGTGTTCTGAGTGACAGTGTGTGTTATCTCAGTGAGGGTTGTGTATAGTGTTTGCTGCACTGAGCCTGTTTTGAGCCATGTGTTAAGAGTTGTGTTGCTTGGAATGAGTTTTGCAGGTGATGTGAACTGTTTAGCTCAGGTGACTACTGGTAGTGCAGACTGTAGTTAGAGTTTTGCACATGTAGCTAGAGTTGTGCTCACTGTCGTTTAGCAATCGAAAAAAACTGTAATTGCCTGAAAAAAATAATTGTCCCCATCTAGTACATCACTTCTATGACATGTACAATTATATAGTTGTGTATTTATTTTGTACTTATTTTTAATAAAAGCATTAGTGCAAGGCCGAAAAGTGTTAAAAAAACAAAACTATATTTAAATAATTTTAAAAGAATGTTTGTCACTTGATTTCATGGCATTGCTGTTATCAATGTTAAAACCTTTTTTAATGTTTTAAAAAAAAACAATTTAAATTTAAATAATTTTTAAGGTTAAAGTTCAGAGGCTGCTTAAATATAGGGATTTATCCCAGCATGTTAACAAGTTATTAATTAACATTTTAACTAATATTTAAAAAAAATTAAATAATAAAAGAAAGAACAACAGCCAAGTTGTCCTTAATTAATAAAAATGAATGTCAACAGGTTACCCTCAGAGTTTATAGGCAAAAACTGAACTGAATGGAACATTTTTATACTTTGTAGGTCAAGATCACAAATATCTGTTGTGTGCTTTAGAAATCATGAAACACAGCACACGAGTCATATGGACTACTGTTTACGGACACAATTATTCACTTTTGGTGGAAAGCGAAGTGCATTTTAAGGGAGCACAATACAATTGCACATCAATTTCGTCATGAATAATAAATATATATATATATATATATATATATATATATATATATATAGTCTGACAGCTGTGCGTAAGGCAGCACTATGTAACAGAACATCGCCACTATGTCACCTATGGCTGAGTCCCCCTATGACTAGAAGGAAGGAAAATACTTAGTTTGAAAAGTTAACAACTGGTGAGGGTATGATTCATAGTAAAATTAACCTCAGATAGCTTATTGCAGCCACTGTTTTTATAGATCACATGTACATTATCACATATTTTTAAGCTCCCAATTTATTAATATATATAGTAGTTTATTTGAACTGGATTGCAAAACTTCTTAATGTTAATATTGTATGTTTTATTTTAGAAACGTACTCTTGCTGACTGTGTAAACTACAGAAATATTGATATTAATCAAATGTGGCATTGTATATGTTGCTCACAATTCTTAAGACTATGCTAAAAATGTATATCTGCTGAATGCTGCAAAATGCAGAAGGTGGTACTTGGCCTAAAATGTTAGATTTTTGTGATAATTTTTATGAAATATTAAAAGTATAAACAACTTTTCACAGCCTTATTTGCTCATATTTACCAAGGTTGCCAGTATTAGTTGAGGGCAATGTATGTGTTGTGTGTAAAATGCATATGTTAAAATGTAAGTTAACAGCAAATTGATCAAATTTAGACTATTGAATATTGATGCTCTTTCATTGGGAGGACTTTGAATTACTGCATTGAGCAAGCAAATTAATTGCTATAACCCTAATTGTATATATAACCTTGCAATATCTGCATGGCAAACTTGAAATGCTCAGTTTTACTTGTGAATAGCAAGCTTTGTATGCAAACACAATCAAGGGAACATTTAAGACTGTAGATTGAAACTGTATTGTAAGGCTTCAAGATGGTTTTATCAGGATGACCAATTTGGTCCTTAATAACATATTAAAATTGTCCACAAATCTCACAAAAGTTTTTCTTCTTCATCTCTTTAGTCTTGCTGGCTTTAATGTCACTGGTCAGCACTGTGAAATTGTAGCTTCAGCTCTACAGTCATCAAACTCCCTCCTGAGAGAGCTGGATCTGAGTAACAATGACCTGGAGGATTCAGGAGTGAAGCTGATTGCTGATGGACTGAAGAACACAAACTGTAAACTAGAGATTCTGAGGTATTTGATAAAATAGCATTGATAAAACTGACTTTAAGTCCTTTCAGTAGTTTCAGAATCCCACATTTGCCCTCTGCCATGGTCCTGACATACAAGGACTGTAGGATGTTAAAACAAAACTTAACACTTCTCTGTGTAAAGCTCTGTCATGTGGATGGCATAAAATAATCAAAGGAAGGAAATCTGTTAAAAGAAAGAGACCATTTAACAATGATTTTCATGCTGAAAAAGTGCAGATTCTTCAATCAGTAAAGAACAATAATGATTTCTTTGGTATCTCATCTTCACTATTGATGTGTGTTTGTAGATTATCTGGTTGTATGGTGACAGAAGTTGGCTGTTGTCATCTAGCTTCAGCTCTGAGTTCAAACCCTTCACACCTGAAAGAGTTGGATCTGAGCTACAATCACCCAGGAGAATTAGGAGTCAATCTGCTCTCTGAGAGACTCAATGATCCAAACTGCAAACTGGGCAAACTCAAGTATGTTGGGCCAAACTTTGGCATGGTACATTTGTGTTAGTTGATATGTTTAAGAATAAAACCAATACAATACTTTGTGGAGATGTCACAAAGTATTACATACAAAATTTGGAAGGGCAAATTATATGGGAAATTGTGGTTACTATTCATGGACTCATAAATTGTGGCAAAACTAAATGTAAGCTTTGTGTAGAGTTAGTAGGTAGTTATAAACATAGCAAAATCTTTCCTTTTCACTCATGTGCAACTTCACAAAAAAACAACAACATAAAAGTCTAGAAAAACACAACATAAAACTTAAACTTAAAGAAAATGAAAATTTTCATAAATTAATCACCCTCATATTGTTCAGGACTTTATTTCTTATTTGAAACACAAAAAATGTTTTTTTATTGATCATTTAATCCAGTCCTGTTGGCTGAGTTCATTACAAGAGCAGTATACAGTGACTCACTTTAATATGGTTTTCATTTTAAATTTGTACATTTATGTACAAGATGTTAACATGCAATTAAATGTTATTTATGTATCAATTATAAAAAATTGTCGACAAAATTTTTCGTTGTCGAATAGTCGTTTGATCTAAGTAACATGAGATCAGATATGAAACTAATGATGCCGCAGGAGAGCAGCACTGCAGCTCGCGTCTGACTGAGGAGAGGAAGAAGACACAGCTTAGAGTCTAGATGTACGCAGAACTTACCAAACATCTTCAAGTGACGTAGATCGCAAAGTATGAGGAAATTATACAAAAATGCTAAATAACCAAATGCAGAAGAACTCCCGTTAATAAGCTGAGCCGTAGATGCCATTCCACTGAAGTAAAACTTGCATGTCAGAGCATCTTTAAAGGAAAACATAACGTAATGGCTTACCACGAAGTGAATCATAATACATGTTGTAAAAGATATTCAGGTTCGGGTATGAAAAAGGAGGAGACGGGGAGAAAATAGGTAAGGCTTTTATTCTCGGATCTTTGTGTGCAGCTGATGCACTCTTTTTCAGGTTTTTCACTCTCAAAAATAAACAAACTTCTGCACAAATACTCAATAGTTTCAACATGTAATATACACAGTTGGCAATGCTGCACACTCATTCTCTTATCGCTGTAATGAGAAACTGCTGTTAGAAATCATGTGAACCAGCTTGACGAGCCACACCATTCCCTCTCTCTCCCATCACCACAAGTGTTGCAGTGTGTTTCTTATCATGAAAAAAATCTGCGTTAGAAAGAAAAAATCTTGTTTTCTAATATAAATATCTAAAACTCCTTTAAAATAAAGTACATTTAATTTAGCTGCTAAACTGCAGAAGAAAAAATTGAAATTGAATGTTGATTATATTAAATATTTAACCATTTTAAAATATTTATAAATCCTTAAAACAAGATAAATTTACCTGATGTAACATATAAGATATTTAGATTTGCTTGCAGAGAATGTATAATGAATATAAGTGTATTTTGTCTTTACTGCACTGGTGAACAAGTGAAAAAAGATACATTCTCTGAAAGCAAGTTTAAATATATTATGTTGTTTATCAGGTAAATGTATCTTATTTGAAGGATTTGTAGATTAACAATTTAACAAAAAATCATTTTTCCCTTTAATTCAATGACTATAATTTAGAGGTATTTTAAAAAGATAATTTTGTCATCTTTATTATTAGTCAGAATGCTTATTACAACCTTTTAAGTCAAGGTACAAGGTGAATATTTGGTTAAGAGCTAATGATTAATCATTACAATAATCACCCGAATAGTCAAATAATCCTTTTAATAATCATTATATTAGCCGATTATCAAAATAATCGTTAGTTGCAGCCCTAACTGAATTAGAGATGTACCTGTGGATGTATTTAAAGGCCTACCTTAAAACTCAGTGCCTCATTGCTTGCCATCATGGAAAAATCAAAAGAAATCAGCCAAGACCTCAGAAAAAAAATGTGAACCTCCACAAATCTGGTTCATCCTCGTGATATTCCTTGTTTTATGTTGCTTTAAGTTAATTTTTATCATTAAACCTTTATGTTGACTGTTCAGCTGGTTCCCGCCTCCTCCTTTCCCATCCTTTTACTGTTACAAATGTGTTTGGTTTTAACCAGGGTCAGAAATGAATCAGGTCAAACATGACACTGAAGGTGATAAAAATGACCCAATAATATTGCACATAATTTCTATTTCTTAATTGTAACATTGGATATTTATTTTTCGATTCTAGACATAGTATATGCTGTACGTATCACATTACATTTATTTGATGTTCATTTACAGGTAATTTCTCATCTGATCATTACGTTTTAACATGTATTTTATGGAATTTATTAACTTGCAGTATTTGACGTAATATTGTCTTATTTGGTATGGTTAGAAAAAATATGTACTAAAAATTCCCTCAAAATGGTAAAACAATTCCCCTAAACATAACTCCAGGGGGCAAATGTTGCAAAATAGCTTATTTTAGAAATGCTTTAGCCAGTAGTGAAATAAATGCTATACATCCTCAATAAAATAATAATAATAAAGCAAATACATATCTCAAAGTCACCAGAATTGAGTGCTTTGAATGATTTGGTGTTATTTTGACCAAAGAAAATAAAATGTCTCTGCAATAAGGGTAATAATTGGATTTATTTATATTTAAATATAAAATAATAACAAATATTTAGATTCAAAAGTTTGTGGACAAACTTTAGGTTGGCTTGAAAAAGCCTGGTCTGAAAGTTTAAGATAGATGGATGGATGGATGGCAAAGAGTGAGACAAAGAGATCCAAAAGCAGAGGACCAGTTCAAAGGATTTATTAACAATAAATATTTATATAACTTACACTGTGCTGGCAAAGACTGAGGATACCGGCACCAGCTGCATTTGCGGGGAGGGGTTTGAGGAAGCATGTGGGCCTTGGCCATTCAATGGGCAAATCCGTGAATCCTCAGTTGAAGTGTAGTGAGGTGAAGAAAACAATGCCCAGCAGACTGGAAGGCAGTCACTCTTCCTACACACGGGCAGAGATGAGGAGTCCTCTATTGAAGTCCTCTGTTTCGTGAGTGCAGAGAACAAGCGTGAGGCAAACTGGAAGGCAACCACACTCACGACATGCGGGCAGAGACAGGCAACTATACAGATTAACGAGACAGGACCAAATGGGCCGTGAATTAGTGAAAGGCATGTGCTGCTAGTAAGATAATCATCAGTGTGAGCAGAGTGTGAGACCCATGGGAACAATCAGTGTGAACAGCGTGTGGGACACATGAGGGAGAGAAAATAACAAAACAGCCAAAACAAACCGAAGTACCCACCTCCTGGCATCCCCAGCAGGATCGCCTCTGGCAAGGTAAATCTGCTGGAGATGCCAGGAGGTGGGTACTGTCACGGTTCCAGTGAGTTCATGATTTATGGACTCTCCTCAAGTCCATAATCCTCGCAGTCAACCCCTCTGTCCCCCTGCCTAACCTCGATAAACCTCTTTACTGTATATGTCGGAGAGCCCTAAACAAGATGCGGAAGTGTTGGGATGAAAATTAGAACATAAAACCAGTTTTATCTTGGAAATTTATAAGGGAAAATCACACTTAAAGTGTTATACTTAAGGGAAAAATGTGAGGTGTTTTTTGCAACCAGACATTGGGACTTATTTGTTATTTTTATTAAATAATATATTAATACAATAAATCTTCATTCTGTTTAGCCAATAGTGTGAGGTTTACATGGTTACATGGGCTTGCCTTTCTCAGTTTAGAAAGTGGCATCAACCACATGATCATTTCGATCTAGTGGAATTATCTTGTATAATTTATGGCAGAAAAAATATAATATGTTTGTTGAAAATGAAAATAGAAAAGGGCTAATACCACTTGCATTGTAACCAAAAGTTATTATAATATTATATCATTTTGTGCAATAAAATGTTGTCATTTCACATGTGGTTTTAAAAGTGTTTCAACATTAGTTTTTAGATCCCAAACTTAATATCTTACTCTGATAAATGTGATCAACCCCATTACCAAACATACAGCAGAATTATCAAAACCATACAATGCACACAGATATAAGGAACTTCCTGTTTCACATTTTTGCCCTTAATTTGTTGACTCACCATGGCACCGTTCAATATATCAAAAATATTTTCACATTTTGGAATCTTCAATGTCTTGGCATAATATTGCCTATGTATGGTGCCAGTCACATTAATCCCTTAAGAGGAGTATTCAAAGGTTCAGGTCCTGCAATTTTCAAAATACGCACAATCAATCCAAAATGGCTGACTTCCTGTTGGGGTGGGGTGGAGATAATGACTGTAATTTTGAAAGTTGCCCAGTTTAATGAGAACAATATATGTAGCAAGTTTGGTGACCGTAGAAGAAACTGACCCTAACTTTTTTGTCAAAAGGTGGTGCTACAGAGCTTCCCAGCTCTAAGTTTTGCCTAGACCTAATGGCCGACAACTCTAACATGTGAATATAAATAAAAAGCAATAATGACATTTAATGCATTGCCATGGCAACACTATTTAAGTTATCAAGAATCCAAGAGTCTTGACATTATTAAAAAAAACACTGAAGCAATTCAGCTAAACATAAAAGGGATAATTCAAAGTCTGTTAAGGCCGCATACAGGCCGCATACAGCTCAATATTGATGTAAATCACATGATGCATGCACAAGATTTGAGACATTTCCTTTTTCCCATTTTTATATTACTTTATTGTGTCACCATTGCAACTCCATTTAATACATTCAATATACTAATAATCCTTAGAAGAACAATAGGGTCTACACACTTTTTGTTTATGCCCTAAATAGTAGATCAGTAGGTTATCTTTTTCAAGCCAACCTAATAATAAGTTTAAATAGTAGATCAGTGTTACGTCCCTATTTAGTCTAGGGTTGAAGGAACGTGTAACAGAATAAAATCAAATAAATAAATGATGTGATGTGTGGAGGCAGCAAAGTTCAGCTCCCAACCCCAATACTTTAACAAGGATAACCCAAGACAAACTCAAAAGTAAACAAGAGGTTTTATTCTTATGAGTGATGGAGGATTTCAAGGCTTCAAGAGGGGGAAAAGGAAAAATAACAAACATAAACCCTCTAACTATTAAGGGGGAAAACTAACTAGGCTACACAAGAAAAGAAAAGGAAAAATACAATAAATACTCTGACTAACTTAACCAGGAGAAAACAAGATACAATAAAGAAAAAACACCCACCTCTCTACCAATCCTTTCTCCAAAGACTTAACATAGTAATACTAATAATAAAGACTTTAACACAGATAAATATTAGTAAATAATAACTTACAACATAACAAGAAACTCTTGTTGTAGGCACCAATTACCACAAGAGTGTTCAACAAGATGACACTGAAAAGGATCAATCAACTAAATATAATTAAGAAGAACATTTCAATAGAACTTCGGGGTTGAGATTTGAAACCACACGATGCAGCCTCCACACAAACACACCCAGGTCTATGGAATCATGCTGCTTAAATCCCCCCAGCTTCCTCTCCTCCTCCAATCACATCAGGTTACCAATCATTGGAGTCAGGTGGCTGCCATTACTTCCTGCTTATGGTACAGCGAGGGAGAGAGAGAGAGAGAAACGGGAAGAAAGAAAAGAAAAAGAAACAACAAACCCAATACGTCTTTGGACGTAACAATCAGTATGTTGGCTTTTTCAAGCCAACCTAATAACATATTTTAAAAAGCACAAAAATGACTTGAATGCTTTTACTTACTTTTGCACCTCCGCCCACCCCTGTTGTTCCGCTGTGGAGGATCTGTGGACACTCCAGTCAAATTTAATATAATTTGTAAAAAAAATTTGATGAAACTGCTGCAGATATATGTCCTGCAATGTTTGGAATCTCTATGATTTACAGTCTCTGCACCCAGACATTTTTAGGGCAAAAAGGGAAAAATAAAAATAGAATGCAAATGCACTTAAAGAAGCAGTGCCAATCAGTTGTGTAGTCGGGGCCAAACGAACATATATGCTGTATGCTTTTTCCCAGGGCTGTTTGCGTATAACGACTTCTAAGGATCAATATTGGCATATAACCTTGGTATACCCACTTGTTTTGCTGCTTCAGAAGTCCATAATCTACTGTTGTGTTAGTTTCCCTTTAATTGTATTGGAAGTTTTTTTGTAATTTGTAAAAGAGATTCTTTGTTGTAATTGGTGCATTATCACTTGAATTCAACCATTCCCCACCCCTGACAACCGTTGTCACCACCATCATCGACTGAGGGAATTTATGATAGTGAGTGGAGAGAGAGAGAGAGAGTCACCCTCATGCTGAAGTAGTATCATAAAATTAATTAACAAAATCTGCCAAACGTCCTGTAAAATAAGGAATCATCCCGTAATTAAGGGAAAAAATAGTGTTTCGTATGAAGAACATACGCAATGCCGTTTGTCCGTATTTTAGCGTCACACACCCAAACTGCTGAGAATATTTCACAAATCGATAGACATGTTCCTGAAACACACACACCTTTCGTGTGAGTTGTGTGAGATATCGGATGTTGCTTTACACAGACGCTACACATGACAGATACGGCTGTCTTCTGTTGTGTTTTCTGTCAGAAGCAAGATAATTATGTCAAAATCATATAGCATTCGAGTGCATGTTAATTGTTTCCCACCATTTGGATTGTAAAACACCAGTAAATTCATGACATGCCAATACATGTTATTGCATATGTCAGAGCTTGTTCTGGAAGAGAGAGAGAGGTAAGAAAAACTGCATAACTTCATTAATACAAAATAAATGTACAGTAGTACAGGTTTAGTTAAAACACTTAGCATGGTTTTCTTACATTTCCCTTATGATAAACACTATTTAGTGCCAAAGACACTAATCCAATGAGAAATACACCATTTTCACATTAAGCCTTTTCTCTCTTCTTCCCTGTCATTGTATTAAAGCAGTTTTATTTTAAGTTTATTAGGGGACGTTCACACTGAACATGTTTTTGCGTCCGTCTGCAGTGTTTTTCAATGTAAAGCATTGTCTCGCGCAGTAAATATGGCTCATTCCTACAATTCTGTGTCATTTAAATCGTGTGTTTAAAAAGTGTACACACACATAAAAAGTGTGTGTTTTATTTATATTAATTTTATCCAATTACAATTTTGATAGGCTTGTTAAAAAGAGTAAAGACTTTTTATAATGTAACGTCACACAGTCTTTGGACTAAAAAAAGTTACATTTTAAATCATTGAAATCCTTTTATATTGCACTGCCACTTCCTCATGTCCCAAAAACTGCATGTCAACCATCTTTGACAAAAATAAACATTAAATCATTGGATTTTTATTTTCCCCCTCATACAGTTAAGAGTTTATTTTTACATTCTCTCTCTAACATGTATTTATTTGTGGACATTTGTGTAATAATTTTAACAAACAATTTTAATTTTTCCCTTGATTTATTGCGCACCTTTTTATGTCAAGATACCATGACCTTTCATTGAAGATACATGTTAGAAAGTGACATCACTCACACCAGAGGTGGACATCAGACATTCTGCAAAATTACTTTTGAGTTATTTGAAGTTTATTTCATCTCTATTGTTTTATTTATGTTTTTCATATGTGGTCAAGCAAAACATGTCCACCCTGTTATGAGAAGATGTATGGGAAATTAATTTAATTTTAATTTCAATATATTTATGTTACAGGATAAGCGGTTGACGATGGATGGATATTTATGTTAAAAGAAATAAAATCGTAAATATCAGTTTACAAATATGTTAATAAGTTACCATCGTTGTGATTTTTATTTTATTTTTTTAGGTTGTACCCTAATGAACAATCCAGAATCACACCAGGACTACTGAAATGTAAGTTCTTTCTGTTCTCTTTCCTTCTTATAAACGCATGATTTGTCTCAGAATTTTTCATCTAAATTTTGTGTTCAGATTTCTGTGAGCTCACACTGGATCCAAACACAGCACACCCTACCCTCTTACTGTCTGAGGACAAAAGAAATGTGACACGTTTGATTGAAGTTCAGTCCTATCCGGATCATCAAGACAGATTTAAGCACTATGAGCAGGTTCTGTCTGAACAGAGTCTGACTGGACGCTGTTACTGGGAGGCTAAATTGACTGGTGGGGGTCACATAGCAGTGACATATAAAGATATCTGTAGAAAACAAGGCCGTGACAGTCGGTTTGGACTCAATGAAAAGTCCTGGAGTCTTTACTGGACTAAAAACGGTAATGTTTGCTCTGCAAGTCACAACAATAAGAACACTTACGTTCCTCCCCCTTCACCCTCCTCTGACAGAATTGGAGTGTATCTGGACCGGTCAGACGGCATTCTGTCCTTCTACAGCGTCACTGACACACACACACTCACACACTTACACACATTCAACACCACATTCACTGAAGACCTCTATGCTGGATTTAGGCCTTATCCTGATTCCTCAGTGACTTTATGCTACAGCCCAAGACGAGGAAATACTGAAAATAATTCACTCTAGACTCATGCATTTACGTATCTATCACAGACATTGTGATTTAACATTTACGGATTGCCACCAATTTACTTAAATTTTAAGTGCCTCACTGTAACCTAGATTAATTCCTTTTTAAAGAAAAGGAGGCATGAGTCAAAATTGTATTTTTGTGTTTATCGACATTAAGCCAGAAATGCTTACTGTTGAGCTTAAAGCAGAACTATGTCATTTTTACGACATTACTGCCACCAAAGAGAATTGCAAAAATATACAATATTTTCAAAACAGCTGTGTGAGTACACCCGTAACCTGCCATTGGCCAAACAGAGAGATTGTCCTGCCCCCGATGTGTGCCATTGGTCAAATTAATGTAGGTGGGTGGGGTCTAAGTGATTGCTCAAAACAAACAGGAACTATTATAGTTTTCATGAAAATTAACCTCTTAATATAGTTGTCTTTGCATAATAAACTGAGATAGAAGAACATATTTTAACACTGAAAAAAGTTACATACTTTAGATTTAACTTGTTTTATTCTATTGAACATAAAATATTCCTTTTTTAATGATTTAATTGTCGATGATTGAAGCTGATCTCAGGGTTGTTATCATTGCAACAGATCCAAAAACTTAAACCTGCTTGGGACACATACAGTGTGTGAGTTTCAGAAAACCTGCAATCAATTAAAAATTCAGACATGGAGCTGTTGCTTCTTACAGTAAGAAATGAAAAATGTAACAACATGTATTTCAATTTGTACCATAGCCGACCAGCACTGGATTAGTTTGTTTGATCATTTCTGATTGTACAGTATACTTATACATGTAATTATTTTGATTCAGCTTGCTAGATAAAGTTTGCCTTTGTGATATTATAAGTATAAAATGTCAATTTATGATGTTACAGCTTCACTTTAAATGTGATAATATATTTCCTAATACTAACTTTAACAGTACAGTCTAATAGTGTCCAATATGATTTCATTTAATTCATGCAGCGTATTTAATTTTCACTTTAGTATAACTGTCATGAATGTGAATCTAGTCCCTCTCACTGCCGAATGGGAGAGAAAGATACATATTTACTCTTGTGTACAGTCATGGTTTGACTAGAAAAAAAAAACAGAATCATGCAGCTAATAATTTCATGCAGCTAAAACCACAAATGAGCAAGAGACTGTTCCTAACTTCATTTTATGGTGTTTGTTTGTCCTCTGTTTAATAAGTATCTCTTGTTGTTGTATCCCTCACTTGTAAATAACTGTAGAATGGCTGGCTGTAAATGTTATTGAAACAGAAAGGAAGCCACACAGCAATGCACAATTCTGAAAGCTTTATATCCTATGTATTTTAACTAACTTAAGCTCATTAGTGAGATTTGTGATGGTGATGGTGGTGGTGGGATAGGGGTCCACCAAACATTTGAGGTTATGAAGGGGGTGTCCTTTGTTCAAAAACATTTGAGAGTCCAGTAGATCTGCTATATGAACTATATAAACAAATTATTGTGGCTTTATTGCTTAATGTTTTCAGCATTGTTGTTATGAATTAGTTAAAGATCGATATGTTTGAGTATAAAATTTATTTTTGTGGGGCACGATACATTTGAAGAGATGTTCCTTTACACCAGGGATTGTCAAAGGGGATGGTACCGCCCCCCAGGGGGCCTTCAAAGAATGCCAGGGTGTGCTTATGTTACAAATAATAACTCTTAATAATCAAATCTATTGTCAAGTTCATCTTTGCATTAAATCGTTTATCTAGACTTGGATTATATCAGTTGGTTCTCAATTATACAGGTTGATATGCGTTTGTATTGCAGTTCATCTGATTCTGAAGTCTAGTTATGTATCTGAAGAATCAGATTTAGCAGCATCAAATACACAGGTTTGAGCCACAACCTCGGCTAATGCACCTGAATGACTTTGTTGATGGATACGGCTCAATGGACAGAGCAGAGAAAAGGTGTGTTTTTACACGCAGACCGGTCTCGAGCCCTTAAACATGCAGCTCTGTGAGAATCAGTGAAAAAAAGGTGCGAGCAGAGGAAACCATTTCAATTTGCACAGAATTCTTCATAACCACCCTTGAATGTACTATAGTAACACTAACTGTACATTAGGGAGAAATACATTGATAATAAATATTATCATATCACTACTTCAACTCTATTAAATTTGTCATAGGCTACATTAGGGAGTGAGGGAATATGATTGATTTTTGTTTCAGCTTATAAATATTTATATTTTGTTTTTATTGTTTTTAAACGTGGTTAGAATAGGTCTTCTGTTTATCATTTAAAAAATGCCATAGTTTGTTTTATAGAAATCATGTTACATTTAACCACTGTGTTTTTACCATTGTTAAACCTATCAAATAAATAATTAATGAATACATACAAATTTAAAAAAGTTTAAATGCTAAATATTTTTTTTTAAGATGAAATAAAAATGTATAAATAAAAAAATAGGCTAAACTATTTTTGATTGTGTATGTTTTATAGATGTTATATGTATCCTTACTGTTGTTGCTACGAGTAAATTTACATCTGCATACAAATCAAAATAAAAAAGATTGAGAACCACAGATTTACACTTTCTTTTCAAAATCTACAAATATTTAAGTTTACACACATGCTTGAGTTACTGTTAGCCTCTTGAGTTCTACTTCTTTACTATCTATAAGACTGCTGACATTTTTATCCATAAACAATTGACTTGATATACAGTGGTGGCCAAAACTTTTGGCACCCTTGGTAAATATGAGCAAAGAAGGCTGTGAAAAAGAAATCTGCATTGTTTATCCTTTTGATCTTTCTTTGAAAAAATTCACAAAAATCTAACCTTTAATCGAAGTAAAACAATTGAATGAGGGGAAATGTCTCATTATTAAATAATGTCTTTCTCCAAAACACATTGGCCACATTATTGGCACCCCTAGAAATTCTTAGGAGTAAAATACATGTGAAGTATATTCCCTTTCATTTAATTTTTTTTTTGTGCAATGGGTGATTAGGAACATGAAATTGTTCAGCGATAACTTCCTGTTTCACAGGGGTATAAATATGAGGTAACACGCAGGCCAAATTCCCTTAAATATCCATCACAGTGGGAAAAATATAGTTCTGATGTGCGGCAAAAGGTTGTTGAGCTTCACAAAATTTACATTTATGCATTTAACAGATGCTTTTATCCAAAGCGACTTACAGCGCAATTATTACAGGGACAATCCCCCTGGAGCAACCTAGAGTTAAGTACCTTGCTCAAGGGCACATTGGTGGTGGCCTTGGGGTTCGAACCAGCGACCTTCTGATTAACAGCCCTGTGCTTTAGCCACTACGCCGCCACCACTACCAAAATGGGGAAAATAGCCAAAGAATTGAATAATAATTAACAAGTTCCAATTAACTGGAGATGTTAAGAATCGGCCTGAAAGAGGACATGTGTCTATATTGTCAACATGCAGTGAGGAGGATGTTTCAAGTGGCCAAAGAATCTCCAAGGATCACAGCTGGAGAATTGCAGAAATTAGTTGGGTCTTGGGTTCAGAAAGTCTAAAAAAAAATATATGACATCACGTACATCACCACAAGTTTTTTGGGAGGGTTCAATTAAAAAGCTTCTCTCATCCATCAGCAAACTCAAGCATCTTCAGTTTGCCAGACACTACTGGAACTTCAAATGGGACCGGGTTCTGTGGTCAGATGAAACAAAAAAAAAAAAGAGATTTTGGCAGCAAATACCAGAGATGGGTTTAGCATTCACAGAGATGAAGAGGTACCCAATGCCCACGGTTAAATATGGTGCTGCATCTTTAATGTTGTGCTGCCGTTTTTCTGCCAGAGGTCCTGGACATCTTGTTCGGATACATGGCATCAGAAACTATCAAATACTAAAAGATAGTAAATCTAAACCTCAATGCTTCTGCCAGAAATCTTACAATGGTCCCTGGTTGGATCTTCCAGCAGGACAATGATCCAAAACAAACATCAAAATCAACACAAAAATGGTTCACTGACCACAAAATCAAGGTTCTGCCAT
Source organism: Xyrauchen texanus (assembly GCF_025860055.1). NCBI lineage: Eukaryota > Metazoa > Chordata > Actinopteri > Cypriniformes > Catostomidae > Xyrauchen > Xyrauchen texanus. Next base: position 1,865,117 of record NC_068286.1, on the reverse strand, counting down.
GGCCATCCCAGTCCAATGACCAGAAACCCATAGGAAACCTGTGGGGTGAACTGAAGAGGACAGTCCACCAACATGGACCTCTGATCTTGACGGCTCTGTAGAGATTCTGAATGGAGGAATGGTCTCGGATCCCTTGCCAGTTGTTCTCAAACCTCATTAGGCATTATAGGTGAAGACTCAGATCTGTTATCATGACAAAGGGAGGTTGCAAAAAGTATTGAATAAAAGGCTGCCAATAATTATGGCCAATGCATTTTGGAGAAAAATATCTATTTAATAATAAGATATTTCCTCTGTTTAAATCGTTTTACTTCAATTAAAAGGTTAGATTTTTGTAAAAAAAAAAAAAAAAAAAAAAAACACATCAAAAGGATAATCAATTCAGATTTTTTTTTCAGAGCCTTCTTTGCTCATATTACCAAGGGTGCCAATATTTTTGGCCACAACTGTAGGAACACAAGTAAATGCAAAGCTTCATTTCCTTAATGAAGATCACCTTTAAGAAGAGGATATTACTGAAATTCTTGTCAGTGAATGACAGAGAGGGGAGGAGCAAGTCATTTTTTACTGTCAACAAGACTTACCCATCAGCTGAAATATGTTTCTAGACCAAACAGTTCAATAGTTAAAAGTAAAAAGAGTTCTGGTGGTGCCAATACAGGGTTTGGCCTAGAGACCCCAAATCTAATGTAAGGGGTTCATTTGAATCTTCATGAGGAGAGTAACTACATACAAAATGAATTATTAGACTTCTGGTTTGTTTACTCTTACACAAATTAACCATGGTTTTGTTACTGTATTGCTTTTGTTTATGTAAATTTGAGTGCATAAAGTACTGTATCTTTTACAACCGGTCACAGTGTAACACTGACAATGCAAAAGGCATTAACCTACTGATGGGATATTCATTGCAGTGTTTTGTGTTGAGCTTATTCATGTGTTGTTGTTTGATAGACAGATCTATTCATACGTGTTATTTTGATGGAGATAACCGTTTTGAATGCAGTGTTGGCTTTTGCTAGAGATTTGTAGGGGTTTGTGTTTAGAGTTTTGGGACAATGGGCCAAAAAGTCAGCAAACGTGTAAACAATGTACTAAAAAAAATAAATAAAAATGTACTGCCCAAAGACAAAAATTATTAGCAAAATGCATAAAAATGAATGGTAATCAGTGCTATGCCCTGAAATAAAACCCAAATCGGTAAAAATAAAACTCTTAAACCACAAACAATATACCAACTGTAACTTTTAGACAACCAGTCACCCATACCAAATGAACTTTAAGCTGGTGATGCTAGCTGTAACGCAAGGAGGAGGCAGACGAGGAGTGCGGATCTAAACACTGGTCTTTATTGAACAAGGTGAAAATAAGACAGGAACAAAGGAATGTTATTTAATATTGTGTTGTCTGCAATTATGTTGTTCTGGATGTCTCGTAGTCTAATGGTATCGTTTGCAATCACCATGTTCGCAATAGCGGTCTCCTGTTCTGGTGTGAACTGCCGGTGTCTTCCACCATGGCCTGGCTGTCTCAGATCTGCCGAAGATCCACAAATATGATTGGTTACAGTAAGCTAAAATTATCTCTTTTAATATGAAATGGCATTACTGAAATATTGGACAACAATTACGGAGTAACAGGCCTGTTGATATGTTGGACTGCAGCATACTACAGTATACATAAATAAAGAGCATAGTGTAGATGGCAGGTAACTTACCGGTTCTCATTTCTGAATGTACAGATGATAGATGCAACAGTGTAGTGGCTCAGGTTGGGCTGAATTCTCTCCCCAGCCTTCCTCATACTCAATCCAAGGTTGAGCACATGGTCAACCAATGTGGCCCTGATCTCATCTGAGACAACTGTCCTTCCTCGTCCTCTTCTTACTCTCACTCCTGCACCTCTAGCTCTTGCTTCACACTTGACTTCCATTTTCCTCTAAAACAGGGGAGCTCATCTGTGGCCTTTTATAGTGCCAAAGCTCTAAGTGAACAATTCAGCAACTAGTGTTTACACCTGTGAAGAGTGGGTTTTGCTAATTGGTAGATCTTGGCATTATGATTTGGTGTTGCTTTCCAAAGGGCTAAATAGATTTTCACTTTGAATGTTGTGCCTAATGTAGAGAACTGTGTGTAGTGTTTTGCAAAAAGTGTGATATAGAAATGAAAACTGACTGTAAAGTCGGAATTGTGCTTGAAATTTTGCAGACTGATTAGCGCTGATTCGGTCAATATGCTGTCAATCAATCAGTGCCTGACTCTCATGCTTTCATTCTAACTCTGTCTCTGCAGATTGCTATGAATGAGACGCACTGATGGAAGAGCAGAAACTATTTACACAACTAAAGAAAACAACTAAATGACACAGTCAACCACATTTTTGGTCACATTCAAATCAGGAGGAACTTAAAATGACTTGAAATCTAAAAAGGTTTGTGAGAGACACGCTTTTTAGTGAGCAATCGCTCTCGAATATATATATATATATACGTGCCATCATGAACCCTGTGTAGTTTACCAAGGAGTAGGTGACTAAATAAAGTCATCTATTAAAAATAAGATGACTATAAAAAACATCATGAAATATACATGAAATATGCTTGTTGCTGTATTCTTGTAGGTATTATATTTAAGGAAATGAAAAAATAATAATTATAAAACAATGCATACACTTGATGAGTGTCACGGTTTCGTGTCACCCGCACCATGTTTTCTGTTTCACCCATCACTAGTCACTTCACGCTCCCTTGTTGTCCGCCCGTGTTTTCTGTTTTACCGTTCACTCTCCCTGTCATGTCTTCCGTGTTGTCCGCCCATGTTTCACTGTCTCTGTCAAAACTACATTTCCCATCTTTCCCGGCTCGCTCTGCCAGCTCAATGTTATTGTCCGCACCTTTTCGTGATTTTATCACCGTGTCCTGTCTATTTAAACCCGCTTGTTTTCCCTTTCCTTTGTCGTTTGTTGAATATTGTTTAGCTTGGTCTTGCGTTTTCTCCCCGAGTCCTTTGTCTATGCCATCGTGTGTCTTGAAACCTTGTTTTGCCCATCGCGGCAGTTTTCCTTTGTTCCCGTTATTTTGGCTTGCACCTGCCCTTTTTGTTTGTAAGTAAAGTTAGCCTGCTCTTGGATCCGCTCACCTTGCCTGCCTCGCTGCATCATCGTAACAATGAGTATTTTATTTAACTTGATTTGATAGTGTCAACATCAACGTAAAAAAATAAGTATTTCATGCTTATTTACAGTGTAGGTTAAAAAAGTATTTCACATGCCGTCCCGTACAGAAATCTAATATATGAAATGTCTAGGGATAAAGGGATAATGATCCGCAGCGACAAGACCCCACGTGTCATCCTCAATAAACGTTCCTCTTTTATGTCCTTCCCTCAGGACGCACACACCTCCTTCTCACCCCTCACAGGTGAATGATATAATCTGGGCCCTGCCTTTGTCAGTCAACACTATTCCTAACTGTGTGCCTGTGGCAGGGCGGAGTGTAAAGAAGTCAGTGGAAAGGAGGAGGCGAGAACCGGCTTGATAATATAAATATTTTTAATATAAAACTTAAACAAACACACACATGACGGACATGTCCGTTAACGATCTCTCTCCTGCACGTTCCTCTGCAGTCGACCCTTATCCCTCTCGGAGGCTTGATTAGTTTAATACGGGACCGGGTGTGTAGGATCACGACCCAGCCATGCCATCCGCCCTGCCACAATCTTGTTTTATAAACAACACTGCATAAGATAAGTTATATACACATATATATATATATGTGTGTGTGTGTGTGTGTATGTAATAATTTTTTTGGTCAAATGTAAATCAATCAGCCACAATACAGAACATACAGAAATGAAGAGGTAATGCTATAACACATTCACAATGCAGAACACATGTACACACACATAAAAGTCAGATCAAAGTCTGAGTCTCACCCCACAGTGAGAACGTTTGTTGGAGCTGCTCCTTCCAGACATAACTCTACATCTTTCGGTTTTGGAAACAAGTACATTTTCCCACAGCTCTGGGTTATACATATTTCTTCCTTGAGCCTTGCTCACGGTTCATACTGTAGCAACAACATGGTAAAACAGTTTGGTGTACAGGAGACCCTGCAACTTTTATTGTACTCAAGTGAGGCCTGGTAGACACTGTGCCAGATGACCCCTTGGATTAAGTCTACAAATTTACAAATAATGGACTTTTATAATATCTAAATATATACCCAATGCATAACTTGTAATAATATAATATCTTGAAATTTGGTTCAAAATTGGCTTGGAGAGATCAGCGTATGCATGGAGCACTGAAGCCATCAGACTATTGGCCATACTCAGTAGATGTAATTTCATGTCATTTCTTTATTTTTCTTTCCAGCAGAGGCTAGCAGAAACCACCAATGCATGACATGATGATAACATAGAATGTGCTTATTTTATATGAAAAGGAATGGTTTGCATGAGTAATTTAGAGGTCAATAAGGTAAAATAAATACCTTAAAATCAATAGAAATGAAATGCATATCTTTAGGGTTTTTACTTTAGTGAAGATAGCGTCATTACATTTCTGGGGGGAAGGAGAGTTACACTCCTCATGTTTGAGGCATGAGGGTTTTAAAAAATATATATATATTTTCCCAGTTATTTCAGTCTGAATCCTCCTTTTACTGGTTCTAAACACTTTAAACTTTGATACATTAAATTTGGTCTATGACTCTGGGCATAGGCTTGTAGCATAGGCACATTGATTGGTTATTAGCTGTGCAAGTTGGGAGTTTATGATTGACTACACTGACAGTGCATTTTTGGTTGTGTAGTAAAATGCCTGATACTTTTACAAGCCCAATATAATTATATTCTTAATTATTTTATGCATCACTTTGGTCTCTGCTGTCCAGACTACTTGTGATAATTCATATTAAAAAGCATGTTTGTACATTACTTCTTGTAATGGGCATAGGTGGGGGGGTTCAGGACCCCCTATTTGAGGGTTGTCCCCCTAAAATATCATTAAAATATGTATATTGTATATAATATAATATATTCTTAAAATAATTGTTTAAGGAATAAAATAATACAAATACAAACGGGGCAACAACAAAAAAACCCTTGGTGTCCCCTTCAAAAATTGCTCTTGAGAATTGTTATGTTTATTATCCCCCCAACATTTTGATGAAATTTTCGCCCCTGGTAATGGGCAATAGGTAGTGTTTAGAGTCATGTGCACATGCATGTGTAAAGGTGTGTTTATGGCAGCAGGGTTTTTGGAAACCATTTTTTCCACCCAAAAACATGCCCTTATTAAAATTATGATTTCACACTAAGCATGTAACCATTTTTTTGTTGTAGGAGACATTGTGCACATCCCAAAAATTAACCATGGTGTTACTATAGTAAATTATTTTGATTATACAATGATTTTGGTAGAAAGATTTTTTTTTTATTACAATAGTTGTAGTTTTCCTGTATAAAAATTATGGTTTTATAGTAAGTGTCATAAAACCATTGTACATTTTCAGAAGAAATGGATTAAAGTGCTAGAAACCAAAAATAATTCTGAGGGAACTCAAAAGCATTTTAGAAAATACATTCTCTCCCTGCCCTCTCCCTGTATTTTAAAAAAATATAGCTCTGCCTTACTTGATCATTACAGTAAATGTTACACTTTTATCATTTAACTGTCATATATACATTTTTTAACAGTTGTCTCCTTGGAATTTATGTAGATAATACAAATGATTACATTATCATAGTTATTGTGTATCCTGTGGAACATTAAAACAAATTAACAGTTACAGCATTAAGAAAAACACTTCAGCTGTCTTTCACATGGACAATATGTGTGTGTGTGTTTGTGTGATTCCTGAAAACACGAGAAGTCTATTTTGTGAATGTGTGAAGATATAAAAGATGAGTTTAAAAGTGTGTAAAAGTCATGCATGACCATTTAAGAGATCACTCCTGTAAAGTAGTAATCTGACACAGAGACACAGAGGAGTCAAAATAAACCCCAAATCCAGCATAGAGGGGTTCAGTGAATGTGGTGTTGAATGTGTGTAAGTGTGTGAGTGTGTGTGTGTCAGAGACGCTGTAGAAGGACAGAGTGCCGGCTGACCAGTCCAGATACACTCCAATTCTGTGACAGGAGTGTGAGGGGACAGAAATGTTTGATTTCTTATTATTGTGACAGGCAGTGAATCTGTAATTAGAGCAGAACAGACTCCAGGATTTTTTGTTGTACCCAAACCAACTGTCATTACATTGTCCTTTCCTGCCGATTCCATTATATGCTACTGATACATCAGCCTCTCTCCCGCTCCATTCAGTCTCCCAGTAACAGCATCCAGTCAGACTCTCTCTACTAAGAACCTGAAGACACTCATCAAACCTCTCTGGCTGGTCAGAATACGATTGAACATTTATCACACGTTTCACCTTTCTGTTCTCCTCAGACAGAATGAGATGTGTGTTTGCTGTATTTGGATCCAGAGTGAGATGACAGAAATCTGAACATAAGAAGAAAGAAAGAGAGAGAGAGAGAGAGAGAACCCCATTTATAACACTTTAAAAAACTATAATAAAGTGTTTTGGTATACTGTAGGTATACCTACATTTTTGTAGCCCTGCTTTAATTCTGAACGTTCCCATATTGTCCACACTGTAGATAGTAAAACACACACAATTTATACAAAACTGGTACATTTGTGCTGAAGACAAACAAATTTCAAATTGTCTCTTTTCTTCAATGGGGATTTTGGGATATACAGGGGTCTGAAGACGTGTTTTTTAAAGTTTCAATGTATATTTAACTTTAGCTACCTACATTAGTGGCTGAACTAATATAATACAAATAATCGACATACTGTATACTGTATTACAAACAAATATTCTGAACACAAAACACAATGTATATGGTTAGAGACATTGAACACCAGAAAAATGTGATACAACCTCAAAGAGATGCTCCAAAATGCATCCACCTGACACGTGTACATTGACAAACTAAAATATTGCAGACTGATGAAAGAAATATAAATCCATTCAAAATATAATAATTATACATAAAAGATATATAGCAATAATACTACTGAATTACCTTCATTTGGAGGCTTTTCTCAGCAAATATTGACATATGTGATTAATTTGAATTAATGAATTAATCAGAATACCGTGTAATTAATTCAAATATATTTTTTTAAATATGATACTAATTGGACTTTTTATAGTTTAATAGTGCATTTTCATTATATTGAAAGCATATAAATTTCAGATATAAAATAACATGAAAGTTAAAATGAACTGTGCAGTACAATTTTTTGTGTGTTTTATATGTATGATGTATTCATACTTGAGTTTGTCCAGTGAGCATTTTGGATCATTGAGTCTCTCAGTGAGCAGTTTGACTCCTGATTCTCCTGGGTGATTGTAGCTCAGATCCAGCTCTATCAGGTGTGAAGTGTTTGATATCAGAGCCGAAGCCAAATAACAACAGCCAACCTCTGTCACCATACAGCCTGATAGTCTAGAAACAGACAGGCGAGTAGCTTGATTATTTTTGTAACGAATTATCATAACACAAACTGCCATTATTAGCTGTTTGACCCCTGTCCTACTAATCAGCATATTATGCTTAGTTTACCATTTTCCTTTTGGATCAGTTTCTAAACCCATAAGAAAACATCATATGTACCCAGTACCTAATTTTCCTCTTACTCAAATTAATGACATTTTCTCTTTCTCTATGTGTCTCTATACTTCTTCAGAAACATTAAAGAAAAGAAAGTCCCAAAGTACACAGATACACTGGAAATAACATGTTCCAAACAAATCTGACATCTGAACTTTGAACTTGGTAAAAAGTAGTCTAAATTCTTCAATACCTCAGTATCTCCAGTTTACAGTTTGTACTCTTCAGTGCATCAGAGATCAGCTTCACTCCTGAATCCTGCAGGTCATTGTTACTCAGATCCAGCTCTCTCAGGAGGGAGTTTGATAATTGTAGAGCTGAAGCCAAACTTTCACAGCTCTCATCAGTGAGATAACACAAATGCAATCTAAACAGAGGAGTAACGTTTTTACAGAGTTCAGTATATGTACAGTGCAGTCAACCTATATGCTATTTGTAAAGTAACAAGTTTTAGTTTTTAAAAGTACACATTCCATGTACTCTCTCAATATATCAACATATCTTAATATAATTATAAGCTAGATGCATATTATTTATAAAATAATTAGCAACATGCTGTTAAAATGGTTCTAAATGGAGATAAACACATTAAAGCACTGAACATATCAACTTACCAAACAAAACCAAAGTTATTTAATTTAAACTAGCCATATGCTCAATCCTATTACATAAAACTATAAATTAAATCTATAGAAGAAATACATTTTTCTACATCTATAAAATTGGCATCTGGTAAGCACAGTTATACTGTAAATTGAATTGTATCTTATGCATGACCAAATGTAACTCATGAAAGCAAGCTACTATGTGTTTTGACTTGTTATCTGTTTGCCAATGGCTTGCTCTCATTTGACATCTTAAGCCAATATGCTTACTAGAGTCAACTGATTTATACATATTTACATCTGGATTGTTTGTAATGCCTGTTGGGCAGCAGCAGGTCTTGTGATTTGTTTGATTGTGCTGTAGCAGCAGCATGTTCACATGCTAATTCTGTATGTATGTGTGTGTTTTATCAGCAGCAAGTTTCAGCAATATCATGTGAATATATTATACACACAATAACATGCTAAATCTTTATGAGTGTTGTCATGGCTGAACTAATATAATACAAACAATCTACATACTGTATACTGTATTACAAACAAATATTCTGCTTGTACAACAAGATTTGGGATCCAATAATCCTCAAATACTGCATAATATATAGAAATAATTTGGAATAGTTTGAAATAAAATGGAATAAGAGTACAAATAAAGGCCGTAAAAACCCAGAATATTCTGGAATCTGAACTACAAACCTAAGAATGTTTAGTTGACAGTTTACTCAAATTAATGAAATTTTCTCTTTCTCTATGTGTCTCTATACTTCTTCAGAAACATTAAAGAAAAGAAAGTCCCAAAGTACACAGATACACTGGAAATAACATGTTCCAAACAAATCTGACATCTGAACTTTGAACTTGGTAAAAAGTAGTCTAAATTCTTCAATACCTCAGTATCTCCAGTGTACAGTTTGTACTCTCCAGTCCATCAGAGAGCAGCTTCACTCCTGAATCCTGCAGGCCATTGTTACTCAGGTCCAGCTCTCTCAGGAGGGACTTTGATGTTTGTAGAACTGAAGTCAAACTTTCACAACACTGACCAGTGAGATTACAGATGGCCAATCTAAACAGAAATATTAAATAACAATATATACAATATATATACATATTTTACTTTTAATAATTTTTCCTTAAATGTATATACACGTTGTAGTGCAGTTTTTTTCAGCATTGAAAACAAGATATAGCAATGAAAACAAGCCATTTTGCCAAAACATTTGTGACGACGCTTTAAATTCCTGTCTGATATCTTGAGATGTTGCTTCAATATATCCACCAGTCCCTCCTGCAAATATCCCCACAACATGATGCTGCCATCCCAATATTCACAGTTGGGATGGTGTTCTTCGGCTTGCAAGCCTCACCCTTTATCTTCCCAACAGAATGATGGTCATTAGGGCCAAATAGTTCAATATTTGTTTTTTAAGGCAGTTTTGGAGCATTTGCTTCTTCCTTGCTGAGCAACTTTTCAGGTTGTTTTGATATAGGACTCGTTTTACTGTGGATATAGACACTTGTCTACCAGTTTCCTCCAGCATCTTTACAAGGTCCTTTGTTGTTGTTCTGGGATTGATTTGCACTTTTGCACCAAATTACGTTCATCTCTCTGAGACAAAATGCATCTCTTTCCTGAGCGGTGTGATGGCTGCATGGTCCCATGGTGTTATACTTGCGTATTATTGTTTGTACAGATGAACGTAGTACCTTCAGACGTTTGGAAATTGCTCCCAAGGATGAACCAGACATGTGGAGGTCCACAATTTATTTCTGAGGTATTGGCTGATTTCTTTTGATTTTCCCATGATGTCAAGCAAAGAGGCACTGAGATTGAAGGTAGGACTTAAAATACATCCACAGGTACAATTTACTTCAATTACCCTATTAGAAGCTAATTGGCCAATTGCCTAAAGGCTTGATATCATTTTCTGGAATTTTCCAAGCTGCTTAAAGGCAAGCGTGTATGTAAACGTCTGACCCACTGTAATTGTGATATAGTCTGTTAAGAGTGAAACAATCTGTCTGTAAACAATTTTTGTGAATATTACTCATGTCATGCACAAAGTAGATGTCCTATACGAATTACCAAAACTATAGTTTGCTAATATGAAATCTTTGGAGTGGTTAATAAATTAGTTTTAATGACTTCAACATAATTGTATATTAACTTGGTATTCAACTGTATATATATATATATATATATATATATATATATATATATATATATACACACACACACACACACACACACACACTGGTGGCCAAAAGTTTGGAATAATGTACAGATTTTGCTCTTATGGAAAGAAATTGTACTTTATTTTCCAAAGTGGTATTCGACTGAACACAATATAAAGACAGAGAAAAATTACTATTACAATAAAAAATAAATAAATAAATAAAATAATATATATATATATATATATATATATATATATATATATATACACGAAGTTCTTAAACTACTTCAAAAAGTTTTCATTAATTCCTCCATGTGCAGCAATGACAGCTTTGCAGATTCTTGGCATTCTAGCTGTCAGTTTGTCCAGATCCTGATATTTCTCCCCACACTTCCTGTAGCACTTGCCATTGATGTGGCTGTCTGTAAATGGAGCTGTCAAGATTTGATCAAAAATGACTTTTTTCAAATAGTGATGGTGCTGTTTTTACATCAGTATTGTCCTGAATATACTTTGTGATCAGTTGAATGCCACTTTGGTGAATTAAAATACCAATTTCCTTCCGAATTTCCCAGGGGAAGCATGACATAGGTGGAGCATGACCTCACCTCATTCATGGGGATTCTCTGCGTCTGGGTAGGCTAATAAACTGTTTTATGGGGACTTTCCAAAGACATAATGGTTTTTATACTGTACAAACTATATATTCTATCCCCTAACCCTAACCCTACCCCTAAACCTAACCCTCACAGAAAACTTTCTGCATTTTTACATTTTCACAAAACATCATTTAGTATGATTTATAAGCTGTTTTCCTCATGGGGACCGTCAAAATGTCCCCACAAGGTAAAACATTTCGGGTTTTACTATACTTATGAGGACATTTGGTCCCCACAACGTGATAAATACATGCTCACACACACACACACACACACACACACAAACCTCAGTATCTCCAGTTTACAGTTTGGACTCTTCAGTCCATCAGAGAGAAGCTTCACTCCTGAATCCTGCAGGTCATTGTTACTCAGATCCAGCTCTCTCAGGACAGAGTTTGAGGATTGTAGAGCTGATGCCACAATTTCACAGCAGGTGTCAGTGAATCCACAGCTATCGAATCTGTCAAATAAAGTTTGATTATGTTTACTTGATTTATAAAGACACAAAAAAGCAGCTCAAATTATGAAAGCTTTTTTATTTGCTTCTATAATATCTAGTGGTTACAAATCCAAATATTTAATTCTTTGCTACTTAAATCATCTATATGTTACTTACAGGGCTTTTCTGCAACATCTCACAGCTGGGACTAGTCGCATATTGCCTGCTGGTGAGGTTTCGTATACTTTTGGGTTGAACTCATCCAACACCTCCTCTGACATAAAGAGTATGTGGGCCAGTGCTGAGCACATTGAGGATGGGAGTTCCCTTCCTGGAGAAACATCTGAACACTGATATGTCTGCATTTCCTTAAAGAGTGAGTGGTCTTTTAGTTCACTTAAACAAAATATAAGATTGATCGAAACTTCTGATGAGACGTTCTTGTTTTGTAATTGCTTGATGTGTTCAACTATTTTTGTGATGCTCTCTTTGCTGTCTTGAGTTTCTGCGAGAAGACCTTTGAGCAGTTTCTGATTGGATTCCAGTGAAATGCCCAGCAGAAAACGTAGAAAAAGGTCAAAATTTCCTTTCTGACTTTGCACTGCTTTGTAAATTGCCCTCTTCAGTAAGTCATGCAGTAAGACATAGTCTTGTTGTTCTTCAAAGAAAAACTGAAGCTCCTCCATGTTCTTGTTCAGATAGCAGAAGAAAACGTGCAGTGCAGCGAGGAACTCTTGAACACTTTGATGCACAAAGCAGAAGACCTTCATTTCATGAAGTCCAGCTTCCTTTTAAAGAGCTCAGCGATCATTCCTGTGAAATTAGAGTCTTCACTCACATCAATACCACATTCTTCCAGATCTTCCTCATAGAACATGGTGTTTTCTTTCGTTAGCTGCTCAAATGCAAGCTTGGCCAGCTTCAAAACAATAGTTTTATTGGAATCTAAGAGCTTATTATAGTTTCTTTCTACTTTTTCATCATACTTCTGGTTCTTCATGTTCATCTGTATGATCAGAAAGTGAATGTACATTTCAGTGAGCGTTGTGCGAATGTCCTCCCCATTGTTCTTCATGAGAATTTCGTGAAGAACTGTGGCCGTGATCCAACAGAACACAGGAATGTAGCACATGATGTAGAGACTTCGAGACGTCTTGATGTGTGAGATGATTTTGGAGGCCTGAGTCTCATCTTTGATTTTCTTTCTGAAGTATTCCTCCTTCTGTTTGTCAGTGAATCCTCGCACCTCTGTGAACAAATCTACATGTTCAGAAGGGATTTGATTGGCTGCTGCAGGTCGTGAGGTCACCCAAATGAGAGCTGATGGAAGAAGTTTCCCTTGACCAGATTTGTAAAAAGTTCATCTACAGATGATCTCTTATTCACACTGCTCAACATTCTCCTTTTAAAATCCAAAGGCAGTCGACTCTCATCAAGTCCATCAAAGATAAATAGCAGCTTACGCTCATAAAATGTGGTGTCAATTAACACTTTCATTTCAGGATAAAACTCCTGTAGAAATGCATGGAGACTGAACTCCTTATCTTTAATCAAGTTAATCTCTCGGAAGGGAAGCAGGAACATGCAGTCTATATGCTGATTGGATTTTCCTTCAGCCCAGTCCAGAATGAACTTGTGCACAGAAAAGGTTTTTCCAATGCCAGCGATGCCCTTGGTCAGAAAAGTCCTGCTCTCCTCATTGTTCTCCATCAAACAGAAAATATCATTGTAGCTAATTGGTTTATCATTGGATTTTTGTTGTTTTTCATGTGTCTCAATCTTTTGAAACTCATGCTCATTGTTGATTTCCTCACTATCGTACTTTGTGATGAAGAGTTCTGTGTAAACACTCTTGAGATGCATTTTATGTTTTTTCTTGCCCTCAAAAATGTGTTCTGCTTTCTTTTTCATGTTGGCTTTGTGATGTTTCAGGAATTTTTTCAAGACTAATTCCTCGGTTTGATATGGGCAAAAACATTTTGAAAATTTTAGCATGAAGGAATCCCCTGTTTAGAAATAAAACATATATTTATGAACTTAAATACGTGAAAAAGAAAATAATGTCTCATATTTGGTATATATATATACTGTATATATGTGTGTGTGTGTGTGTGTGTGTGTGTGTGTGTGTGTGTGTGCATAATATACATTTATAGTAATATCAACAGGTTAACAGATTATATATTTAATTCTGCAGAGACAGTTACAGTACATTTAAAAAATCATAGTAATGAAGTGGGTCAAATGGGTGCACCTTGTTTTCCTGTATTTTTCTTTACTGTTTCTTGCACTGAAGGTGTTTGTTGCTCTGTGATGGAAAAATATAAAGAATAACAGTAAAACTAAATAATTCAAAGGAAATAAACATTGAACAGTTTGAAATAAAAAACTTTGAAAATAGAAGAATAACAAATTTAACATTAAACATTACTATATATATATAATAATTATATAATAGTGTTTATATGTATACCTTTGTAGTTGAAGGTTACTGGGCCAGTGAAATTGTTTCCAGTGAGTAAAGGAGCATTTACACTTGCACCTGTTTCAGCATTCACTCCAAAAGAGATTTCAGAACAAACTGGGCTGGAAACCGTGACTGGAGAACTTGGCACTGCAATAGTGAAAGTAAAGATTATTTATGATTTTATTACATTTCTAACTTGTATGCTAGTTTCTTTCTTACATTCTGTTGTCTTTTTTTCTTTATTACCTTCCTTGTTCTTGTTTTCTAACTCTTCAGCCAGCTGGTTTTGTTTCATCTTCTTCAGGATGTTCAGTGTGATCTTCACAGCTTCTTCTGGTTCATAACGCTCCACCATCAGATCCACTGTGTCAATGGCATCTGCATTTTCCAGTTCATCAGCTGAAATGGACCCTTCTTGTTTTAAATGCCATTTAAACCTCTTTAGTTTGTTTTCTTCCAGCTCATCCAGTGTTTCCAGAAGCTGTTCTGAAATAGACGCCATCATCTATTACTGGGCTACTTCTGCTGGGACAACAAACAAATAAATAAATACATTTGACATATTGATCTCTGTAGTGGTAATATTGTCTTTTATACCACAATGTTTAAAATACAGTTGATTTTGTGTGCTAACACCATGTACTATTTGATTAGTGCATAATTTCTGGTTTACTTATCAAATGTAATCAAATTAGTACAGGGGGTCAGAGTTCCTTGCTTCCATTAAGCACACAATATGCAATTTGAAATATCCATGCTGAGAAAACATTCTGAAATATATACAATGTTTGATTCAACCTTTAATTCAAATTGTAATTTTTATTGAAGAATTTATTAAATAAAAAAAATGCTAAATATAAACATTTTCACTAGTGGATTTGATAAGATTTGATATATTTATATGACACGTGTTACATATAAAACAAGATTAATATAATGTAGATTTTGACATTAGATCAACTGACATCACAGTTTGAATGCAGAAGTTTAGAAACAACATTGAAGTGCAGGATTAGGCCTTTATCACAACAACAATAAGCCTCCTAAAAGAACATAATGCACTTTGATACATGTTACAGGATTTGAACAAATTTAGGCTACGTGTCACTATAATAATAAATGAGTTCCTGAGTCAAATAAACACTTTCTTCTATTCAAAATAGTACGTTCACATCGTTATAATCACACACTGAAAGTAAATCATGTAAAAATAGTGAACGAGAACTTACCAGAACCTCTGTTTAAAACATCTTCCCCTTAAAGTCTCCAAACAATTCCTCACTTTCAGAATATAAAAATATTACCACCATTTGTCCCGTGTTAATGCTCAGTTTCTTTCAACAATATGGCCTACTTTTAGATAAGAAGATGTCTTTGGTTTCT
The DNA here is from genome assembly GCF_025860055.1 of Xyrauchen texanus. NCBI lineage: Eukaryota > Metazoa > Chordata > Actinopteri > Cypriniformes > Catostomidae > Xyrauchen > Xyrauchen texanus. Next base: position 1,849,704 of record NC_068286.1, on the reverse strand, counting down.
CCTTTTGGCTTATAGCCAAAACTGTAAATGCGGTATTACACACCTTATTTACGTGTCAAAGTCTCAGGGTAGTTCATGTTCAGACATGTTACAACATTTTCCTTCAGTATTTGCACAGCTATACCAGAAGATAATCGCAGTATCTAAGATGTATATTTTACAATCTTCAATTTAATTCAAGTCTGTATTATTTGTGAGCAGATTTTGTTAATGCAATGGCACAGATACAGCAGCTAGATATGAATAATATCATCCCTAATATTTTTTTTAAATAAGCAATACAATCTTTCCTTTACCATGGAAATAGTATGCACACTTTACTGTCAGAGAAAGTATTTGAATTAATCTCTTTCAGACTTTAGTTTGCTTAAAGCTATACACAAGAATACATTTAGTCTATTGGTAGACTATTTCAAATGTCGTACCTCATTCCTCATTTAAATCATTGTTAAATGCATTGTTTGTTTTTGTCTCTAAATACAGTGTCTAAGCTACTGTGTCACAAATAAACCATGTTCTCCTAAATTGGTTTATGTAATTCCTGTGGAAAAAGTAGTTGGTCTTGTGTAAGTTGTGTAACACAACCGGTTTGAACGGGTTTACACTTTAAACAATATAACAGTTTAAGATAAGAAAATTTGAGGAATTGAGAAAGTACTTCCTAGTAACTTATCCAGAACTCCTGAAAAAGTAACACGCCTGTTCCGGAATGAAATGAATGACCTACTTTTACAGAAATCACATGACCACATTACTTTGGAACCATAGTTTCAGTCACCATACTTGACATTTCCCGGTGATTTGACAGATTAAGTTAAGATAAAAGGAGAAAAATTATCCAGAACAGCAAAATTAAAGATGTTGTATGCATGCTGATTGATCTATGCATTATATGTTATGATTTATTAGAAAATTTTAGAATGCAAAATGCAAAAGAAAATCACAAGAAATCTAACAAAAATAGGGTGGCAAGTTGTTATAATGGTTATGTTTTTGTAAACTGTACCATAACCGTGCAGATTCAGTGCATGCTAAATGTGTTTATTTATAATTTTTTATTTTGAGAGAATAATAATTTGGAGAAGAGTTGGGAGAAGAACAACTCAATTCCATCTGAACATGATTTCTTCACTGATTCAGCGTGCTAATGAAAGTTGTAACTCAGAATTCAGAAATTAGAGCTTAGAGATAAATTGCATTGGACTGCCACTAGTTCAACACTAGAGAGTGCTATACTGTAGCTATGGTTAACTGCCCTTTACAGTACACACCATGTTCCCTAGCATGTTTATATATGAACTCACATCAGGTGTATAATCTGTCATTATGCTTAAAATCAGGTTACATTTACATTTACATTTATGCATTTAGCAGATGCTTTCATCCAAAGTGACTTACAGTGCACTTATTACAGGGACAATCCCCCTGGAGCAACCTGGAGTTAAGTGTCTTACTCAAGGACACAATGGTGGTGGCTGTGGGGATCGAACCAGCAACCTCCTGATTACCAGTTATGTGCTTTAGCCCACTACGCCACCACCACTCCTACAATCACTGCTTTACACAATTTAAATTATTACCTACTACATTCATTCATTTAATAAATTTTGTCATGTTACATCTGTATTCTGTGTAAAGAGCTAAGCCAAAAACAAAGAGGCACACTGCTTCTCTCCTACCTGATGAAGGAACTACTTATAACTGTGTACATGCATTGCAACATGACTCTGTGAGCCCTTTGAGCGCAGATCCCTTGACAGATGCGCTAAATCTCTTTTTAGATGGTTCCAGATTTCAGTAAAAAGAAATTTGACACACAGGGCTGTTGTTAATGAACTACTCCCTTGAGAAAGGAAACAATGCAGCTGATCTGCACGAGAGGCTGATCTTCTGAAAGAACACCCAGACAGTGCAGATGCTCTCTCTCTCTCTCTCTCTCTCTCTCTCTCTCTCTCTCTCTCTCTCTCTCTCTCTCTCTCTCTCTCTCTCTCTCTCTCTTGTTGACACAAACAGTGGGTGCACCTGAAAAATACATTTTGACCTCTATGCTGTTGATGATGGTGATGAGCAGGAACAATAAACAAAATTAGGGGCTCAGTTGAACTCTCATGGCCTATGCAAATTGAATGGTTGTATTGTGTGCCTTACCACTGTTCGTGTTGAACTTATGTCTCTATATCATAGTTTGGCACATGCAGGGCATGAAAACCTGTTCTCTTTGATTTCAAAAACCTGGTGCTGTTTGAGACCCACTTGCATTGATTTTTGCAAAAGATGTTTGATATGTCTAAAGGTAAATTCCTAAGTTAAAATTACTCTAGTCCAGGCACCCCAGCCACAGGGCACATGGACACATTTATTTTTGCAATTTCTATGACCAATTCTTTCTGTTCAAGAATGGACATTCAGTCTAAACCCAAAACTGGGCAATGTTCAAAATTGTTCATCCTACAGGAACTGAGTGAAAACCAAAAGACAGTTGTGCCCATGCTAAGTGTGCAGAAATGTACTTGTGTGTAGCTGAACTAAAGAACAAAACTGAATATTACACCAGATTGAAGTTTAAACTAGCACAAGGAAATTATTTTGACTCCTTACTTACACAGATTAAAACAAATGATGATTTGAAGTATATGAATATCTCAATTCTGCCTGGCTTCGATCTGATGGTAAACCCTTTTAACTGACCCTATTGGACCAACAGCTTTAGCTATAGCTTTGAAGTTTGTGTTGGTAGTGTCTTTACAGAAATCTCTGAATCTGTTGAAGAATTCATTGAAGGAGCTTGGGAGGATTTTGTTGAAGCATCAGACGTAGGGAGATATTCAGTGTAGGGAGATATCTATCTATTGTTTGCCTTTGGCATACTCATGGGAGTTATTGCCCTTTCCTTAATTGTTTGGAAAATGCTCCATTGTTGCTTTTCCTATGTGTTGAAGCATGCTTACAGAACTATTAACCTCTCCAAAGAGGATGAGTGTCTGGTGAAGCTGGCCACAAACCTCAGGACCCACCTGAAGGAAGAAAACACCAGTGCCCTGTTGTGAGTGGGAGGTGGGAGTGCCTCCTCATGGGGACCAGAATCTTTAGGTTCTGACATGTCCGTGGGCAGGTGAAGACGTGTTTGTGACCCATCAGGGGAGCACATGCCATTTCTCTGTTCTTTTTAGTGTCTTCACTGGTAGACCACTGTGGGGTATTGGACCCCAAACAGTCTAAAACGGGGGAGTGAAGGGGAAAATTCGAATCCCTCTTTGCTCTTGAAAGTTACGTATATTTATATTTCATAATCCTCACTTATTCTTATTCTTTTCCTAAAAGGTGCAAGTAATATGTATGTAATCTGAGGGGTGACTAAGAGTCTGGCCCATGCCAGGAGTACAGTAACTATAATTACTCATTTAGCCTCTGGAGAAGGTGCATTTTATGTTATTTTTCACTTATTCCATTTCATTTTTTATTACAAAATGAAACATATACGCTATTGAACTGTTTGAGTATACTGAGGATTGATTAAACAGAAGTAGTAATGTAAGAGAGAGATCGTAGTTATGATTTATTTTGTTATTATCTTTGTATGTATTTATATGTATTGTAATTGTGAAATCCAAACAGATTTGCAGCTTCAGTCATGTGATCATATTTGCTTGATCAAATAAGGGGAGTTAACCCTGTACTTTCAGTGACTGTCATTCATTCTGAAAGACAAAGAGAGCACTACATAAACCTGAAGAGACCCTTGAGTAGATCAAACAACATAAGGCTTTGTACAAAAATGGAATCAAGAATTACAGGTCAGTAATACAAATCTATGAACTGAATGTAATTTATACAGATTGGAATTCATCTGGACATTTTAACAAAAAGTTGTTGCATTGCTAAAATAACTTCACTCAAATTACTTGATTTTAGATAACTTAATAATAAATTACCAATCATCTCTTTTTATAATCTGTTACAAATTACATTCTTCATTACTTTAACACATACAATGCATATGTTATTATGAGTAAAATGTATGTTGTAAATGTCTGTTTAAACTAAATGACATTTATAAGTATACAACATGTGGAAAATCATTGGGTATTGAATATTCAGGGGTTAGCAACATTTTTACCTGGTGGTCCAATTTACCTGATTTATATGTACTTTGCATTTGAACATGTGGATGCAACCAATTAACTTTTATTGAAGTTTAAGACACAACACCTTCTCATATGCAGTGAGGCAGTTCTGACGATTGGTAGCTTTCAATGTTACATTCGTTGCTTTTAAACGCTCATTCCATTATAGCTTCAAGCAGGTAGTGTCGTTTAGACAAAACTTTACAGTGCAGACTACATGCTGCAATATGGTGTTCAATAATCATTTGAAGAATTTATATTGATAAAGTATATATATATATATATATATATATATATATATATATATATATATATTTGTAGAGAAATAAATGAACAAATTAAGCAATAAAAAATTAAAACACAAATAATATACAACAAGCTGGAAATACCACATGCAATTTAGCATGTGATAATACTTATATATTTGATATATACATTTTAAAAAGTGAATCAAGTGTTTTCAAATGTTTTGATGCCAAGGACCCCCAAAAATTATGATCCTCTTGCGATCCTTTTGAGAACAATAGTGTGAGTGATATTATAAAGACATGTTGTTTGCTAAATGTTATAAAGTTTATTTTAGATTTCTACTGTGCTGAAGCCAAAACAAAGAACGTAAAATATCTGGAAAAGATTTGGTTTGCATCATGTTGATAATGTAACTTTTTCTGCACAGTGCCCACTATTACAGTAGTTTTACATAAAAGAACACATATGTTCAGTTCAACTGAACATTATTTGCAGTCTTTAGAAATTAGAATGAAAATTAAAAACATTTCATTTTAGCAACAACAAATTAATGTATGTGCATTGTCAGTTTCAAGACAACGACATCTTGTCTCTCTGTAACTTCAGGAAATCTGAGGATTGTGCTGCTGGGTAAAACTGGATCAGGAAAGAGTGCAACTGGAAACACCATCCTGGGCAGAATCGCATTTGAAGAGGACATTAATCCAGAATCAGTTACTCAAGAATGTGAGAAACAAGACACAACAAATGGTAACAGGAACATCTTGATAGTTGACACTCCAGGACTCCAGGATCCATCAGTGCATGAAAGAAAAGTGGAGGAAGAAATAGAGAAGTGTTTGGAGATGTCTGCTCCTGGTCCTCATGTGTTTCTGCTGGTGGTCAGAGCAGATGCGAGATTTACAAAGGAAGAGAAGGATGCAGTGGAATGGATTCAGAAGAACTTTGGAAAAGAAGCAGTACGTCATACCATTGTTCTCTTCACTCATGCTGACAAACTGAAGGATAAACCTCTTGAAGATCATATCCAAGAGTGTGACGATGTACTGGAGTTTGTTCGCAGCTGTGGTGGCAGATATCACGCATTCAACAATGTGAATAGACAGAATCAAGATCAAGTCACAAAGCTGCTGGAAAAGATGGATAAACTGGTGGAGAGTAATTATGGGAATTATTACACTAATGCATATATGTATAAACAAGCCCAGAAAAAGCACAACTGGTGGAAAACTGGATTTGTAGTTTGCGGATTATCAATTATTGTAGTAGTAGTAGTAATTACACTAAAAAAAGGCAAAGCATTGAAAGAATAAGTCCAACATATTAGCTGATTTGAATTGTAAATAATGTTTTGTAAGTACAGAAGACCAGTACAAACGTGTTTTTGCTGTAAACAGTTGTATTCATTTTGGAAATGTGTTATTGGTTTTAAAAATTGGTTAGTAGTTATTCATTTTTCTTATTATTTATAACAATCTCCTGCTGTGCTGTATTTCAATTCTTCATATTTTCATAATGATCAGCCTTCAGTGGAGAGAGTCTCCCAAGAAGAGAATCTCAATTGCGCTTTTTTTCTCCATGTTTCACACGATTGGCTGTTCGCTGCAATCGTCACTTGTTCATGTGCATGAGCGCTTGAACTAATCATAAATTCAGGATCAAAGCCTGAGTTGACAGAGTATGTTCATGAGCAGTATCATGGTATCAATAAAGCCTGATTGGATTGGTTTGGTTTGGTTTTGTCAACTCAAAACCAATCCTGGAACACTGACTTTGTTCAACGACCTTCATGGGATAGGCCACTAGTTTAATAGTACAGACTTTTGAAGGCAACTCTATTGCCCCCTTTAGTACTGAGGTTTGTTACCACAAAAAATTAGCATATTAAGCATATTCAACTGGACCGCATGTTTGCAATGCAGTGGCCAAGCGCTCACATCTGCATACTTGCGTAGAGTATATTTAAGCCTTAATACTTATGACTAGGACTTGATGTTATGCGTGTTTATATATTTTCATTGTGCGAGAATGAAAATCAACAAGGAATAACAACCAGAATTACAATAAAATAATTCTTTTTTCAAATCTGTGTGTTGTGTGACCTTCTTCAAAACTCAACCTGTTTAAATAGACCTAAAGATATTGTGTGGAATAACATCAGCTTCCTCAGCATTTGCACTTTGTGATCATCATCATCATCCAGCAATCAAACAAGCAGATGCATCACATTAAGTTACATAACATTAGGCCACGCTAAGCATTTTCTTTATACCGTTTTTCTATGAGAGGAAATCACTTAACGTGCAACTTGGTGCTTTGCATTCAGATTCTAGGCTCATCTGCTTGCCTGTATATAGAATGCATCATCACTATTGTGCATACTTGATCTAGTCTTCAAATATCACTGTTTTAGTTCATTAAGCGTTTTAGAATGACCCTTTATCACTGGCAAACTATTTAATTCAGTTGTATGTTTTGTTTCAATTAAAGTAAATATCCATTTAATTCAGTGTGTTTTTTGTTCTCTGTCTTCTAAAGCATCCCCTTACTGTTTTATTGCATGAAAAAGTGCATTCAGCCCACATGTTAGACAAATTAATTGAGAAGAACCGACTCAAAAGAGTGACTATTTCATGCATATTGGGCTTCGCTCCAATTCACAAGCCCCGTGCTCATATGTCTGTGGCCGTGTTCACAAAGGTATACTATCCATACTACTCTCACTGTTTTAGCCAAACACACATATAACATAAACAGTAAATGTAGTAAGGCATTCGCTTTACTTTTCTGAGCTTGCTTTTCCACTGCTGTTTAGTGCCGTCTCAACGTGGGTGGGATTATAGGCTGATCGTCATATTTACGCCATCTCTACTGTAATGACATCATCTTAAACGCGACACAAACTGACCAAACAATAACGCGACCGCTAACTGTTAGCTACTAGCTCATTGTGCTGCATAAAGCAGTTGTTGCATTGTGATTTTACACATGTGTAACAGTTAAATTGGTCTGGTGGTTAGAAGCTTTCCAGTAGCTGGTCAACTAAATAAAGTGACGCTTTCAAGCAGAATATAGAGTTAATTTATCTAAATGTACCATCCTCCATCGTGGACTCCAACAACGCCTTATCCAGTCCCGCATACTCTCCCTCACATTGCTCACCGGTCTAGATAGCGTCCATTTGTTCAAAACACTTCCACTTTTCCTTGATGGTTTGGTCACTTTTAATTATTTTTTTTTTAACTTAGCTGTGTGCAGCCAACAGCTGAGACACTTCCTGAAAGACTTTTTCTTTTCACTCATCGCTAACAAGTGGACCGTCTGCACCTCGTTTATTGACCATGGTGTGGTTTTGCGCACAGCCATTTCTTTTTACAATTCGAAAGTCACGTGAACAAATGATACTGATATTGCTGTAGCTAACTTTAAAACTAGCGGGTCCGTGTTGAAAATCCAGTGACGCTGGTAGTGACGATTCTCCCTGACAAATCAGTGACCTGCAGGGTTTTGACGTCACATTTAGCATCGGCTCAGCTCGGCTCGCTTGGAACCTCGACCTGTACTGGTACTTTACCGAGCTGATACTAAATGTGATGTCAAAATGCTGCAGGACTAGTACCTTGAGGTATTATCCACAGAGTCGAGTCGAGTTGTAACATGCATTGGAAAAGCCTCATATGTGTTCTGTGAAGGGTGCCACAAATCGGAATGCACAGGGCGCATTTTGTTCGACATAGATTGGACACATGCTGAAATTGGCTCAGTAGATCGGTGCTCCGAAAGCGATGGTGCCCTTGGTGGTCACCTATGCCACCTAATGGGTTGACTGGCTCTGAATGACATTATGTCATTAATCAGTTGATCTCATTATGTCTGTATCGATGTCTTGCTTTTGTAAAAGGATCTGGGTGTGATAATAAGTTTCCATGGTAACACGTTTAATAAATAATAATTATTTATTGTTGTGTTTTCCACTGACGAGACATTGAAATGCATATTATTTTCTTTAGAAGGGAACAACAAAATATATAACACTTCAAAACTAGTGATAAAATAACTAATAGATTTAAATAGTGTACAGTTAGAAAATAGAAGAAGATTCTATTAGTGAAGAGGGTATCTGTTATTCTATTTTGTAGACACAAACAAGAAAACAAATGATCTAAAGTACAAAAAGAGAATAAAAGGTGGGGTGGGGGTGTATAAGATATATATTATTTCTGTTGTAGCCCTATTAGTCATGTGAGTGTTTTCGAATAAATCTGCTGAGTAAACTTTGAAGCTACACAATACAAATAATTCCTTTGGCATTAGACGATGATCTGATACAAATCTCTTTGAAATATTCTTGATTAGCTGACTGAAAATCATAAATGTAATTTTATTTCCTTGAAAGAGTCTACATGTAGACATAGCTGTGTCTCTATATATGATCGATTATAAAACAATTAGAGATCTGATTATTATAAAACATTTCTTCTGATCTCACTGTTTCTCTGTCGCTGATGTTGTTAGTCTTTTCTTTCCAGCATCTTTTGGCATCTTCATCTTTTCTTGGGCTTCTTTAAACATTTCATTAGTGTAGTATGTTTCTCCATTAAAATGTATCATTGTGTTTATCATTTGTATCAGCTCTCTGACCTGATCTTGATTATTTCTGTTCTCATTGTTGAATGAGTGATATCTGCCCCAACAGGTCTTAATCATCTGCTTTAGATCATTGCTTTTACTGATATACATCTCTACAGGTTTATCACTCAGCACATCAGCATGAGTGAACAGAATGATGGTGAAACATTCGGCTTTTTCTCCAAAGTTCTCCTGAACCCATTTCACAACATTTTTCTCCTCCCCTGTGAATTTCACTCCCAGTTTCATCACCAGCAGGAACACATGAGGACCAGGAGCTGACATCTCCATACACGCTGTTAAATGCTGCTGTGTTTTTGCAAAGTCTGTATCCTCAAATAGACCTGGACAGTCAATAACGGATATATTCTGTCCATCCAACTTAGTTTCTTCTTTCTCACATTCCTTTGTAGCTGGCTTCAGAGAACATTTCACATTAAATGCAGTTTTTCCCAGGATGGTGTTTCCAGTTGCACTCTTCCCTGATCCAGTTTTACCCAGCAGCACAATCCTCAGATCTGATGCAATGAGACAAAAATGTATTGCATTGAATATAAATGACATCAATATATATTATGTTTAAATATATATAATTGTCATACAAGGAAGTTATCACAAGGTTATGTCTCAATAACTGTAATGTTTTTGTCTAAAATTTCATTATCGTCCTATTTTTGCAATAGTCCTTGGGTAAACAAGCAAACATAATCAAACCACACTGGCATACATTCAGGCATGAGTCTTGTGGAAGATTGCATAAGATGTGGTGTATGGAAAAAGATGCTTTTCATTTTTTTATTTCTATTACTTATGGATGTTATGAGACATATTCATCATTTATAATCAGTTATTAAATATTATTCATGTATCTGCATTTCTGAACTTTATTATACACTCATATTATCAATGTACTCAATAATACTCAAAATGTATGCTGTGATATTAAGCGTGGAGTCCCATTATGAAAAGTTATCAAAATGTTTGATTAATCTTCGCAACGGTACGCTAAAATGTACATAGCGCAAGTGGCGAGTTTGCTTAAATGGAATGAGATATTCTCACCCAATTCAGAACAGTTATGTATGGAGTCATTCCGAGGACACATGAAAAATGGTAAATGGTCTGCACTTATATAGCGCTTTTTTTATTAACCTTAGAGGTTACCAAAGCACTTTACACTGTGTCCCAATCACCCATCCACACTCACATTCACACACCAATGGCGGCAGAGCTGCCATACAAAGCGCTAGCCTGCCATTGGGAGCAACTCGGGGTTCAGTGTCTTGCCCAAGGACACTTCGGCATGTGGAGCCATGTGGGCCGGGATTCGAACCCAACAACCCTGCGATTGGTAGCCGACCCGCTCTACCATCTGAGCCACAGCCGCCCCTATGTATTACGTGGCTCTGCCTCTTGGTGGCACAATAATAATGTAAAATATTAAAAAAGCGTAACTGGAACCGTTGGTCCAATCAACTTGAAACTTTGCATGCAGTGTCTTTGTCCAAGCTACTATCAAGGTCTATGAGGACAGTTGCTTATCTTGAAAAACATGGCTGCCATCGACCAATCAAATTTAAGCAGCTATTACACAGGGTTTACATAGGTCAATAGGAACAAAACTCGGTGGACCGGGTGCTTCCTGTTTCAGTTTCTGCCTGTAAGCGGGCAGAAGCAGAATGGAAGAGTGGTCCGATTTGCCAAATGGTGGGCGGGAGAGGGATTTGTAGCCATCCCAGAAGGGAGAGTAGCAATGGTGCAAAACCTGGTCCCCTGGTGTGTTGAAACTGATGTGTTGTTAGTATTTCAGTGCTATTGACTTGAAATTGGCTTTGTTAAAGTCCACGGTAACAATGAATGAGGCCTCAGGGTGCGCGGTTTCCTGCTCACTTATGCTCCCATACAGTTCCCTGAGTGCCCGGTCTGTGTCGGCTTGTGGGGGGTGGTGTACACAGCAGTGATTATTGTCCGCTGTGAATTCCCTCAGTAGCCAGAATGGTCGACACAAAAGCATGATTCCAGATCAAGGGAGCAGAAAGACTTGATAAAATGTATGTTCCTCTGATCACACTAGGATTTGTTGATCATAAAACATACACAACCACCTCTGCTTTTACCGGAGAGGTCTTTCACTCCATCCGCACGGTGCATGGAGAACTCCGCGGGTTCGATGGCCGAGTCTGGAATCTCCGTATACATCCAAGTTTCTGTAAGGCAGATAGTGTGATTTCTTAATAATCTGTACATTATTTCAGAGCAAAGTGCAATGGATAGCACAATGTTTATTGAGGCCACCTGTGGAAAGCAGACGAGTGTGTGGGTTAAGGTGTGGCCACACTAAACCTTGTGTTCCATTCATTGTCATTCATATGCAAAGGATGTTTTGCAACGTACCAGAGTTTAGGTTTAGTGAATTCTAACCTACAAATGAAATAGACAAAAAGACATTTGACAAATAGAGGATCAGCGACAGATTAAGACACCAGGATGCTCTAGGCACGCAAGCCTGAATGGGCTCACACTGGAAGAGAGTGGCGCATACTGTAAGATTGCTCCCATTCAGGGCTTGACATTATCATTTTGGCTTTAGCCACTACGGCCAGTGTTGTCCCAAAGTCAATACCCACTCAGCATTTTCACTAATTTATCCATCAACTCATAATTAGGCTGCTATTGTTCGGTCTGCCAGAACTGGAAATACTATGTACAATAAATTGAAATGGCATCTATAAAGTTGCATCTAAAACTTTGATAGAAATAAAAGAACTTGAACTGTAATTTAACATTCATATGATACTTTCTATCACATTTACATTTAAACTTAGAGCATACATTAAACATTGGCAACATATCAACATTTTTCAAGCTAAATCCATACTGATTCCAAAAGGGACTTGTTTACTGATTGTCTGTTCCAAAACCTAGTGAGCATCCTCAGAGGCAACATTTTAAGACAGCATAGCCTTCGGGTCAGGAGCGAACCTATATTAATTATGCTGCCTCTTAAAATATCTAATTTTGGCAAAATTCTAATTCTAAGGTAGCATCAAATGTATCCTTCCCCAGGTAGGCAATCCCAGAATGCACCGTGATGAGCTAGGCGGAAAAATAAATCTAAGATGGCCGACTAAAGGATAGAAATTTAGATTATAATTATCCTTATCCATTAAATACTGAAAAGTATTGATAAATAACAGTTCAATATGACACAAATGTGTGTGCTGTGCATATTTAGGCTCATTAGAGGATCGCATCGTTTATCTCGCATCACCTGTGTTGTAATCAGTTGTGATTTGAGTGTCTCGTTTTCCAGTGATTCATTGTGTAATGAAGAAGAGTTTTGCCCCATGTCAATTTTTTGCTCCGCCCTTTAGTTTTAAAAGAATTCTAATTGAACTAGTCCAAGGCCGTTCACCCAATTGGAAGCAAACCAGTGCAGATAAATTCAGCAATGAATTCCAATATGAAAAGTTATCAGATTAATTTGAAATGTTTATTCATCACCAAACAGTATGCCAAAACATACTTAGCGTGCATAGTCACTTGAAAACGATGAATATGATGAAAACGGTTATAACTCTTGAACGGAATGAGATATTGTCACCAAATGTGGTTCACATATGTATGGGGTCATTTCAATGACACACTCAAAACATTGCATGCCTCTGCCTCTTGGTGGTGTTATAATAATTAAAGACGTAAAAATGTCTCTAACTATGGAACCGTTGGTTCGATTGACTTGAAATTTTGCATGCAGTGTCTTTCCAGGTGTAATCAAGGTCTCTGAGAACAGTTGCATATCTTGAAAAACATGGCTTGAAAAACAGCTTTTATATAGGGTTAAATAAGGCAGATCGAATGAAACCTGGTAATTCCCTTTGTCCAAGAGGTCTGTGCAAATGTTTTATAACTGTTGTATATGCCACAGTGTTTCACATAGACACACATTATTCATATCATATGATAGATCTCCTCTTTCTAAACAACTTTGCCTTAAGAAGTATTGTTGTCAATCAAATCATTCATTAAATAATTAAAAAAAAAAAAAAAACGTTTTAACTACGCCAAGGTCGATCGGAACCAAAAAAGTGCAGAGACATTCTCTGGACTTTCGATTATTGCCAGAATGTCATATTTAAACATGCAAAGTGGGCATGGCCCCTTTAACTTAAATGATTATAACTCCTGAACAGAATGAGATATCATCACCAAATTTTGGACACATATGTATGAGGTCAATATGAGGGTAAAAAGAAGCATATATATGCCTCTTGGTGGCGCTATAACAGTCAGAAAAGTATAAACATACCAAATCTCAGTGCTATCTAACCTGATGTTTCTGAATATTAGGGCATTTTGTCATTGTTTTAGGTGCTAGTGTAGCCGGTCGATATAGACGTTTGAGTTTAATTTTATATATTTTTTATGTGTAAAGAGAAATGTTGTTTAAACTGTTAACTTCAGCAAAACTTGTGTTAAATTCATTATTTTCAATAGTTTCGATCGGGAGTTCCTACCAATTGTTGTATGTGGGGCCTTAATTAGTGGGACACCGAAGGAAATTATATCGCGTCTTCTTTAAGCGTTCGCGCGCAGACGCATAGTGTATGCGGACGGAGAAGCAGGGGTAATTTTTCTCTCTCATATTTGTCTTGCATTTACTGTTTTCTTGTAATATAATCACTATATTTATGTTAAAATGCTGTTAAGGGTTTATGTCATATTGTGTATAAGTGTGATTCGTTTATTTTCCTTGAAAGTGGCTCTTTTAACCGTGTTAAAGTAAGCGCTTCATTTTCACGTGTATCCTTCAATGTAGGAATGAGAGAGTAGGCCTTCTGATGTCTGTATGCTAATATTGCCTCACTACTCTGTTAAAGGTATGATGTTTCAATTTGTGATTATTAATTTGACTGTTTATTGACTGTATATACTGTGTAATTTGTGAACTTAATTTGATAGTTGTGTACCTCAGTATATATTGGGCTATATTCATACTATATTGCCTTGAGGTATATTTTCATGCAATGAGACTGTGGTTGTGGAAAAAAAACTTTATTATACACACAGTAGTTCAACAATCAAATTCTGATGCACTTAAGAGTTTATAGTACATTTATTAGAGAATTTACAGCATATTTGTATGTTAACTTTTACAAATATGTTCCATTTATGTTTTCCGTGTGTACAGTCCTGTTATGTGGGGTAATTCAGCATCGACATTTACACATTAAATGATATGTATTGCCCTTGTTAAAGCGTTCGCGCGCAGACGCATAGTGTATGCGGACGGAGAAGCAGGGGAATGAGAGAGTAGGCCTTCTGATGTCTGTATGCTAATATTGCCTCACTACTCTGTTAAAGGTGAATAAATTGCACGTGTCCATCATCCCATTCATCGTGTGGTCGTGTTTCTGTGGTGTCCGGAGGTTACCATTTGAAGTCTGCTACATAAAACTGGTGCCGTGACCCGGATCCACTTGGTCAGCTGCAGCCGATCGCCGGGGTCAAGCAGTGTGCTGTGACGTGTACATGCTGTTCCGCGTGGCCAGAGGATCTACGCAGCAGACATTTAAGTGACGTTATTCGGACATTCGCACACACGCACACACGTCCACCGTGAAGTTCCACTTAATTCCAGACTGTGTCTTACACTTTATATCGGACATTTGCACATATTGGACGTTGGCATTCACATTTACGTTCCTTTGAAGGCTGTGAGTTTTTCTTAAATTCTATATTTTTGAGTATTTTGCATATCAGTAATCACTGCATATTTACATATTTTACAAAATTGTGTTAATTCATTTGGGTTTCAATTTTGTCTTACCATTCAAAATGGCCGAAAGAGGTCGAGACACTTCTGATATATTCACTCCATTAGCTGGGAGGGGTAGAGGTCTGTATGGTGTAAGAGAGAATACAGGGGCCCTACCAAAACTGTTATTCCCAAGTATTTTGTCAGAGCCAAAAGTAAATCCTCATCCAGAGTTGGCACAGCCGACATGTTCCACTCCGTCTGATCCCAGCCCCAACATCACACAGCAGCTACGAGAGTTAATAGGAGAGCTGGGTAGTCAGATTGGTGAGTCCATAATCAGCCATTTGCTAGCCAGTCAGAGTGTAGTCAACCCATTACCCGCAAGTCCAGCAGAGCTAACCAAGAGTGTGCTCCAACCTGAATCCCCCAAAGTCAACTTTATAGTGAGGTCTGACATCAAAGAACCACCCATGTTCAAAGGAGACAAGAGTGACAAGTATACAGTCCAAGAGTGGATAGATGTTATGGAACTGTACTTGCAGAAAAGCAGTTGCCCCGAAGCGGAGAAAGCCGACACCATCATGAGTCACCTCCTAGGAAGGGCTAAAAATATAATCAAAGTGGGACTAAAAAGCACAGCTTCTTCTAGTCTGGCTAGTGTTGAGAGAATTTATGACATGTTGAGGCACTACTTTAGTGATCACCCTGTGTCACTTTTGCCATTGGCAGATTTCTACGCAACACAGCCCAAAGCTAAGGAAAGCCCCGTAGACTATTGGGTGAGATTGAACTCCGCAGCTGAACGAGCCAATGGTCACTTAGAACGTAGTGGTGGTAACATGGAGAACATGAATGCAGAAGTGGCCATGATGTTCATACGAAACTGCCCTGACCCAGAACTATCCAGTGTGTTTAAATGCAAGCCTATGAGCAAATGGTCAGTCGAAGAGATACAGGAGGCTATTGATGAACATCAGAGGGAAAGCCAGTCTTGCAGAGTTCCCAGTACAGTTATGCCTCGCACCCTTCAAGTATCGACCGCTACCGCAGTCCCTAGCGTTGAGGTTGTGGAAAGTGAAATCGCTGCTATCAATGCCGCAGCATGCACTCAAAGTAGCCATCCTAAGATGGGTGATTCAGTCAATCCTGATGCATTAGAACGTGTCCTCAGCATGTTAGAGAGAGTGCTTGAGCGGACTAGTGGGCCGGCACATAGTCCTTCAAGGCCCTTCCAAACACATGGAGCTCGCATTCTGTCTTGTCGCATCTGTGGGGACACAGCGCACTCCACTCGCTCACACTGCATGCGAGAGAGGCGGTGCCTTATCTGCATGAGGGTTGGACACCAGCGTAAAGACTGTCCTAACATTACAGAACCAACTTCCCAGCCGAATATGGCGTCTAACACTCAGGAAAACTATCCTGCTCGCATTGGGGAGGGGACTATGTGAGCGGGAAAAGTGAAACCCTCAGCAGCAAAGATGATCGTTTGATGTACGAAGAAAGCTGCAAAGCAATTCCTAATAAAAGTGTCCTATATCAAAACGTGATGAAGTTGGAAAGAGCTGACAGCCTTTTTTACACCGATGTTGTTGTTTCAGGGGCCCAAGTTACATTACGTGCACTGCTTGACAGTGGGTCCATGGCCTGTACCATGAATGTGGAGGCCGAACGCAAGTTGAAGAGTGCAGGAGTTATGCTTGCACCCAGTGAAATGCGCCCCGATATTGTCCTTGTTGGTTGCGGTGGTGTCAGCATTCAGCCTGAGAGTATTTACCAGCTTGAAATGGAAGTGTATGGACATGCGGTCAGTGTTCCCACTCTTGTCGTTCCTGGTCAGCGAGATGAAATGATCCTGGGCACTAATGTTATCAAGTACATCATCAGCCAAATGAAGAGTACACACGGGTATTGGCGTGTGCTAAGTCGACCTGAGAGTTCAGGAAATGAAGATATTATGCAGTTTTTAGACATGTTGTCTGGCCTCCACAGGTGGAAAGGCACTGAAATGCCCAGCAAGATAGGAACGGCTAAGCTCACCCAAGCCGTAGTGCTGTGTCCTCAGCAAGAACACCTCGTCTGGGGACGGCTACCTGATACCGCACCTGTTTCTGAGGGAAGTGCTGTCCTTGTTGAACCAGCAAAGTCACCACCACACAAGAACATTGTCATTGGGCGGGTGGTAGCATCCATGAGTGATGACAGATGGGTGCCAGTCAAGGTGCTGAATGCTACAGACAAGCCCATAACATTGCGGAGGAATACTAAGTTGGCTGACGTATTCCCTTGTGTAGCTTTGGAGGATTTGGACATCGGTCCTGAGCATCTAGTCAGTTGTGAGCTGAAAGTTATGAACCAAACTACAGGTGATTCAGTCGCTGACAGCAGGCTCCCTGATTCAAGTCCCTGCAATAGACTGAGCAAACTCGGTCTAGGCAACCTTGATGTTGAGTCTTGCGAGGTGTCACCACATTGGAAGGAACAACTTGTGCAGTTGATATGCAAATATGAGGATGTGTTCTCAAAGAGTAAACTAGACTGCGGCAAAGCGAAGGATTTCTCTCACCGAATACATCTTGCAGATAGTCGACCCTTTAGACTGCCTTACAGACGCGTGCCACCAGCACATTACCACAAGCTCAGACATGTTCTTTCAGAAATGGAGGAGCTTGAGATAATTCGTAAATCCTCTAGTGAGTGGGCCTCCCCGCTGGTGCTCGTCTGGAAGAAAAGTGGAGATCTACGCATTTGTGTCGACTACCGATGGCTGAATGCCCGCACCACTAAAGATGCCCATCCTTTGCCACACCAGGCAGATTGTCTAGCTGCGCTTGGCGGCAATGCCATATTCAGTGCTATGGATCTTACCTCAGGATTCTACAATATAGAGATGGCGGAGGAAGATAAAACATTCACTGCGTTTACAACACCAATGGGACTCTACGAGTTCAATCGGCTCCCTCAAGGTTTGTGCAACAGCCCTGCAAGTTTTATGCGTCTCATGATGGGCATATTTGGGGACCAGAACTTTCTTACTATACTCTGTTACCTAGACGACCTTCTAGTATTTGCACCAAATGAGAGTGTGATGATGGAGAGGCTTGAGCTGGTGTTCAGCCGCCTGAGAACTCATGGTCTAAAACTTGCCCCGAAAAAGTGCCACCTGTTACGTCGGAGTGTACGGTTCCTAGGTCATGTGATTGATGAGAGAGGGGTAATGGCTGACCCTGACAAAGTACAAGCCATTACAGCGATAACCGAAACGGACCTTATGATGGAAGATGGGGTTACGCCGTCTCAAAAAAAGATAAAGTCGTTCCTGGGTATGGTCATGTTTTATCAGCGATTCATACAGAACTGCTCTAGCATAGCTAAACCCTTGTTCGCACTGACTGCTGCACCGAGGGGACAAAAGAATAATGGAACAAAGCCATCTGCCTTCAGGAAGCTGAACCCAAGCGATTGGAAGAGGGAACAGCGTGACTCCTTCAATCAGCTAAAGTCAGCCCTTTTGGAGTCCGTGGTGCTTGCACACCCAAACTTCAACTGCCCATTCATCCTGTCAACAGACGCCTCTTTGGATGGATTGGGCTGTACTTCTCAAGTCCCGGAAGGTGAAACTAGAGCACGTCCTGTCGCTTTCGCTAGTAAAGCCCTTTCACGTGCCCAAAGCAATTACCCTGCTCACCGTTTGGAGTTCCTGGCTTTAAAGTGGTCTGTCTGTGACAAGTTCAGCCACTGGCTGAAAGGCCATTCCTTCAGCTGTCTGGACAGATAATAATCCGTTAACTTACATCTTGGCGAAGCCAAAGCTCGATGCATGTGAGCAGAGGTGGGTTGCCAAGTTGGCACCATACGACTTTAGTATCCAGTACATCCCGGGAAAAGAACGTGGTAGCAGATGCCATGAGCCGACAACCTTTTGTCCAAGGGCGTGCAAGTCGGAGGTTGGTAACGGAACCTTCGCGAGATTGTTAGAGGAGGCCAATCACTTCAAAGAAGACGTAGTACAGCACGCTTTCAGAATCAGTGCTAAGTGTCAGAGTGTTGAACCTCCGTTCTCTGACCAAGGGCAAAATGGTTTCTCGTTCTCCTCAGATGAAGTATCGGCCATACTGATGAACCAGGTAGAGTGGAATGCAGGGCCAAAAGGAAAAGTGCATTATTGGCTGGCTCAGGATGTGCACAATTTGGTTCCAGCTGGTCAAAGTGTGCTGCCAATATTTACACTGAAAGAGCTTCAAGATAAACAATCGGAAGATCCTGTTTTGGCTCGAGTTCTTTCTTATGTCTCCCGTGGCAGGAGGCCATCAAGACGTGAGAGGACAAAAGATTCATTAAAGATTCTGAAAACTCTTAAACAGTGGGAGAGATTGAAAATGTTGGATGGGGTTTTGTATCGTGTGTGCAAAGACCAGCTAACAGGAAAGAAGCGCTGGCAGTACGTCGTCCCAGCTTCACTCACCCAACAAGTCCTGCAGGGAGTACATGACAATGCTGGTCATCAGGGCCAGGCCAGAACACTTCACTTGACCAGGGAAAGATTCTTTTGGGTAGGCATGGAGCGAGATGTCAGAGATCATGTCAGGTGCTGTAAGCGCTGCGTAGTGAGCAAGACACCTGAGCCAGAAGCAAGAGCCCCGCTCGAGAGTGTTAAGACAACCAGGCCTCTAGAGTTGGTGTGTATAGACTTTTGGTCTGCAGAGGATTGCAGAGGTGGAAGTGTTGATGTGTTGGTGATTACAGACCATTTCACTAAGATGGCACACGCTTTTGCATGCAGGAACCAATCAGCCAAGCAAGTAGCTCGCCAACTGTGGGACAGATATTTCTGCATCTATGGCTTCCCAGAGAGGATCCATTCGGATCAGGGTGCAAACTCGAGTGAACTGATCCAGGAGTTGATGCAGATTGCAGGTGTCAAGAGGTCGAGGACGACGGCTTACCATCCTATGGGGAATGGCCACACTGAGCGGTTTAATCGCACACTAGGCAGTATGATACTGAGCCTTACCCCCAAGAGTTAAGCAAAAGTGGCCTCAGATGTTACAAACGCTGACGTTCACCTATAACTGCACCGCTCATGAATCAACGGGTTACGCACCATTTTATCTGATGTATGGAAGGATCCCTCGTCTGCCAATAGATGTCATGTTCCATAGTGTTGGAAGAGATGACGACATCACAGATTATGGCAGCTACGTTGCAAAAATGAGAGATGATCTCAAGGAGGCTCTTAACCTTGCTCAGGCTAATGCTAGTGCAAGTCAGCAACGACAGACTGAATTCTGCAATAGGAGGGTAAAGGGATGCGACATTGAGGAAGGAGACCGAGTGCTGTTAGCCAACAAGGGTGAAAGAGGACGGAGAAAACTGGCTGATAAGTGGGAATCTGTACCTTATGTGGTGGTTTCTAAAGACCCCAGATGCCACATTTATCGTGTTAAGAAAATCAGTACGGGTCAGGAGAAGGTAGTGCACCGTAACCTTATGTTGCAAGCCAACTTTCTGCCTCTTGAGGAAGGAGAAAATGAAGATGAGTCTTTCCACGATGACTCACTTACCAGCCAGGAGCAGTCAGATGAAGCTTTGACACCGAATTCTGCACTGGGGAGAGACCTTCCTGAAACAGAGCGTACTGCTGAGTGGGTGGCTTCATTACCTGACACAGATAATTCGGTGGATGGGCAATTAGATGCAGGAGAACAGGAGAGTGTAATGGATCCTGGAAAGCCTGAGAGTAAGTCAGACAACCTGGACACAGGATCTGAAATTGATTGCCTTCAGTTCGACTCACGAGTCATCCCATCAAGTCCAAAAGACTCTAAGGACAGAGTATGTACGGCTGATACAATGCCCGGTGCTAAAGAGCAGTTGAGATCCACCAGCACATTGTCCATTTCCAGTGCACCCCCCAATGTGTCTGAAATAGTGACCCAGGTACGAACACGGGTTGGTAGGTTAGTTAGACCTGTGAACAGACTGATTCAGAATATGACTCAGAGAACAAGTCACAACGCAGTCAAAGAGTCCCTTTTATGTTAAGCGGTTTTAAGTTATATGGGCCTAGTTATAAGAATGTGAGGCAACAACAAAACAAACCAAAAAAAAGTAATTTAAGTCATATTGAGTGGTGTATAAGGCACCTCTTTAGCAAGAGAATATCTGAGAGCCTGATCAACTTTCTTTTGTTCTTTTTCCTGTGAGTGTCAGGTAACATGTATGTTGTATGACAGAGTGGTGTTGTCAGTGACAAATGAATTGCCTTATTTGCTCCCTTATTCAACTGACAAGAGTGTAAGCTCAAGTTTTGTGAAGTTAAGGGGGAAGTATGTAGCCGGTCGATATAGACGTTTGAGTTTAATTTTATATATTTTTTATGTGTAAAGAGAAATGTTGTTTAAACTGTTAACTTCAGCAAAACTTGTGTTAAATTCATTATTTTCAATAGTTTCGATCGGGAGTTCCTACCAATTGTTGTATGTGGGGCCTTAATTAGTGGGACACCGAAGGAAATTATATCGCGTCTTCTTTAAGCGTTAGCATGAGACGCATAGTGTATGCGGACGGAGAAGCAGGGGTAATTTTTCTCTCTCATATTTGTCTTGCATTTACTGTTTTCTTGTAATATAATCACTATATTTATGTTAAAATGCTGTTAAGGGTTTATGTCATATTGTGTATAAGTGTGATTCGTTTATTTTCCTTGAAAGTGGCTCTTTTAACCGTGTTAAAGTAAGCGCTTCATTTTCACGTGTATCCTTCAATGTAGGAATGAGAGAGTAGGCCTTCTGATGTCTGTATGCTAATATTGCCTCACTACTCTGTTAAAGGTATGATGTTTCAATTTGTGATTATTAATTTGACTGTTTATTGACTGTATATACTGTGTAATTTGTGAACTTAATTTGATAGTTGTGTACCTCAGTATATATTGGGCTATATTCATACTATATTGCCTTGAGGTATATTTTCATGCAATGAGACTGTGGTTGTGGAAAAAAAACTTTATTATACACACAGTAGTTCAACAATCAAATTCTGATGCACTTAAGTGTTTATAGTACATTTATTAGAGAATTTACAGCATATTTGTATGTTAACTTTTACAAATATGTTCCATTTATGTTTTCCGTGTGTACAGTCCTGTTATGTGGGGTAATTCAGCATCGACATTTACACATTAAATGATATGTATTGCCCTTGTTAAAGCGTTCGCGCGCAGACGCATAGTGTATGCGGACGGAGAAGCAGGGGAATGAGAGAGTAGGCCTTCTGATGTCTGTATGCTAATATTGCCTCACTACTCTGTTAAAGGTGAATAAATTGCACGTGTCCATCATCCCATTCATCGTGTGGTCGTGTTTCTGTGGTGTCCGGAGGTTACCATTTGAAGTCTGCTACACTAGCAGACATTGGTATTTCTAAAACATTGGTATAATATCCAATAAGGTTGCACGAATGATTAAGATTAAAATCGCAAAAGGTCTTGCACAATTATTAAACCTTAAAAGGCTACGTTTTAAAATATAGTATGCATTTCAGTTCTTCGGTCAGCACTATGTGAGCAAGCGGCGCCCTCTTCCGGTCTGGACAGCAATATCCATTAACCTTTACACCATGTTAGAATTATACGGCCGTTTTGTTCCATTGGTTGAAACGTTTTATTTTTCCATCATGTGGTTGGCATTTCCGTGGAATGGCCTGACATATGCGTAATACGAATTGAGTAATGTTTTATCGTATACAGACAAACATGTAAAACATGAGTTGAACAGCAAAAACAGAAGCGCAAAATGTTTTAGAAGTACAAAATAACTTTTTTTCAAATCAATATTCAGACTAAGGTTTTTTTGTTATGTTCTTTTATTGTGGCCTGTAATATGTTCAACAAATACAATCCATGATCAATGGAAATAATATTTGTATTATACAGTAAAAAAGCTTTTGTTCCTTTTGTACATTTTTAAAACATAATTCCTAATTCCTGATGAGAAAATAAGGTAAATGGTATCGGCATGTAGTCTTTTGTTAAAATTAGTATCAGTATTGGCCCAAATAAAAACTAATCGGTGCATCCCTAATACTTAGACATTCTACTGAAGTCAGTAGATTTGTAGACTCAAATTTGAATTAAGATGGGGAATAACCCAGTGATTTCAAGTCCAATGTAAACATGACTTTCATGTGTTGCTGGTTTACTTGTTTGCATAAAACCCAAAAAACAGTTTTTTTTTTTGTTTTTTAGTAAGCTGATTTTTGGTGGTTATCAGCGTACTGGTGTACATGTAGACACACTCATTGATGAGGGACCACTAGACTAGCTTGTTGAAGTTCTCTCATGAAAGGTCCCTCTACCCACCCTCCCTAAAGTTCAAATGATTTCAACTTTGAACCCGCTGACCTTTCGAAGCATCAGCTAATGATTACCAGACAATTCAGATGAAGTATAATTATGTGGGCAGTGCCGGTGCTAAAAGGCAGAACAAGACGTTCTCTGTAACTAGTTTTTAAGAACTCTTAACTTTTAAGAAGATTTTTTGTAAGAGCTTACTGCCAAGATATATTGTGGAGAATGAGGGTTTAAGAGATTTAATGCAGTGAATATAAAACCAATGTGGGGATTGTTCTTGTCATCAACCTCAAACTTAGACTTTGAGAAATGTTCAATGTTACTTAAACTGGTGCTATTTTAGAGCACTTGTACTATTATACTGTGGAAGGCTTTGTCTGGAAAATCTTAATAAAGCGTTTTATTGTTACATATTCTTTTGATTGCTTTCCTAAGAATGAAACAAATACATTTCCAATTGCAGCACATTTATTTCAAAATCTGTGATTAATCGTGATTAAATATGTGATTAAAAATGTATTCGTCAGACAGCACTAATATGTTGTTAATATAATTTAAGAGATCTCACTTCAAAGACTGAAAACTAAAACTCGACTCTACCTCTTGATACCTGTGGGGGTGTCGAATCAACCTGAATAATAGTTCATTTAAAATACATCTCAAGTACATATTTAGTTATCTTTAGGATTATTTTAACATGTACTTTTGTATGTTTAGATTCCATCTATTATACATTTCAAAATGCAGTATGTAAGCAGTATAAATTGTATATTTATTACTTGTCAAATAGGAAGATTTTAGCTTACCTGAATGTTTTTCTGCCATTTCTCACCCTGTTTTGTTTCAGTCTCCACCCGCAGAATACCTGAATTAAATGAGGAGAGCCGTCGCTGAATGCTCTGATGTAGTTTCCAGCTCTTATGTAATGGCAAATGCTTGACAGACATGTACATGATCTATAAAACTTGATTAATAATACATATATGTTTGATATTAATAAAGCTTATCTGACTGTGCAGTGGTAAATAAGAAACTAACTGTGGTTCTATTGGCAAGCAAGATTAAACTATTTTCAAATGTATAATTCTAACTAAACAATAGGATAAGCTGAGACACATGTAGAGCTACAGCGCTACACTTTGGAACCCCCTTTCTCAGAACACTGGGACACTGTCCTGGCAACCTGTCCTAGGTTGAAGAGACACTGAATGATTCAGCTGGTCAGCACAGGTCCTCAAAACACTGCAATACATGACATTTTAGATTTATTATATATATTTTAAAATCTCGTTTTTTGAATGTCATGTTGTTGCTTTGCACCTAGTGCTCATATGACAACGAGAGACACAGTTGGATTTGTATTTTTTGTATTTCCCCATTTATATTTTGTGCTCTGAAATCAAAGTAAAAAAAGAAAAGAAAACAGTTTGTGGTTACCACATTACTGAAGACCTTCTGAAGACTGTAACCCTCTTTTTCCAGCAACAGAAGCTTTTCAGTATATTCAGTCTAAGCTATTCAAACTCTTGGGATGTCTGTAAAAATGAAAGAGATCAGTACTACATCCACATGGAGAATGAATAGAAAAGACTGAACAAAAGTGCAAATAAAATAAAGACAAGAATATTTGTTCATGAGTTAATGAGTGATTTGAATTAGTACAGAATAATTCAGCTCCATTCATTTTCAAACTCAGTTCCCACCATGATTTTTAATGGAAAATGTGCCTTTGAAAACACTGTAAGTTTAAAGACAACAATAAAATCCCAGTATAATACCACATCCTCAACATCCTGAAAGCTTTATACTATAAGGGAGGGTTAGTAAATACAGTTTGTGAGTGAATTGACAGCTGTGTTAGTGTGCTTTTATTGTAAAATATATAAAAGAATTACAAAACAGAAACAAACCCCTCCCATCACAAACATACGACCAAACCCTGGTTTCAGTAAGACTATTTGTTCCAGCTGCAACTGGGAGCACAATGTGGTCAGGGGTCACATCAGACAATAATATCAAAAGGACATAGTAAACTATATAAACACCATTAAACCTGGGAGGAAATGTAGGTATAGAAGACTGAAAGAACATAAAAGTGAGCAGGATAACTAAAGGAGGCGGAGTTTCACCCCCACCCCCACAACAAGCACATGCGGTGCGTGCATCATGGATCAAGCTTTGAGCTGCAGTCTGAGAGTGGTTAAAGTTTATTACATTTGAAAGTGAGTATTGTGAAGTTGATCATATTAAGTGGCCAAATTAAAATAGCTACTAGGGAAGTATATACAGTATATCTCTAAAATTTGACCTCAAACGACCTCACGGAAGACTGGTCGTACACAAATAGACAAAACATGGCATTTAATGACAAAAATGACATTTGAAAATCTTAAAAATCAAAAGCATTACATCTCTAACAGTTACATTTAGCATTACATGGGTAAATCACTATTTAAAACAACAAATCAAATTCGATTTATAGTGCTGACCATTTCCTCAGTGTCCGTCCACTGGAAGTCGTCCGTTATAGATCCAAGTGAAGCGCATGCACAGTACTCTGATTATCTGCACGCAGCCATTGTTAACGGTTTTAAAAGTAAAGATCAATTTGTCTTGTGCTCCAATTAAAAACAACACTGTGAAACCATCCATCTTCTATAGTCGCTTGTCCTATGTAGGTCTGCAGGTAGTGCTGTAGCCTATCCCAGCTGTCTCAGGCCAGTCCATTACAGGGCAACACACACATTCACACTCTAAACTTCAGGCAATTTAGGGTCTCCAATTAACTTAACCTACATGTTTTAAGACTGTGGGGGAAAGCAGAGAACCTGAAGGAAACCCCACACAGAAAGGCTTATAAAGAAAAGTTATATACTGTATGTTGAAGTACTGTATTGATATTAAAGTGTCTCGGCTCATATCTATGCCTGCCTTTCAGACATTTCGGCCAGGATAAAAGACCGCCACCCTCAGTTCAACCTTGCCTAGACTGACAACCTCGTGATCCCAGCCTGTCCATCTTTTAACCACAACCTCACTATTAATCTTAGTTAAACTACACTAAAGTTTTAAACATGTGGCTCAGGTGGTAGAGCGGGTTAGCCACTAATCGCAGGGTTGGCGGTTCGATTCCTGACTCCAAACTAGTGACAAAAGGTTTAAATATTGATCTGTTTCTCACCCTCACCTATCATATCCCTTCTGAAGATATGGATTAAACCACTGGAGTCTTATGGATTACTTTATGCTGTCTTTATGTGCTTCTAAGTTTTAGCTCACAATTCACTTGCATTGTATGAACCAACAGAGCTGAAATATTTCTCTAAAAATCTTCTTTGAGTTCTGCAGAAGAAAGAAAGTCACACACATCTGGGATGTCATGAGGGTGAGTAAATAATGAGAGAATTTTCATTTTTGGGTGAACTGGCCCTTTAAGAGTCATTTGAACTAGACATTTTAAATCAACATACAGTACAATACTTAACTGCTGCCAGAGAAAACACATTTATGTATTTGGACTTTTGAATCAAAACCTTCCTGTTACAGAATAACAGAGATATAACCCTTGAAACAACATCCCTGTGACAACTAGCCCCGCTCTCCACTGTTCACACATTCAGATCTACTGGAGGTTATTATACTGAATCTTACCTTCAGGTAACAAAAGTAGAAATGCAAGAGTTTCCTTGAACAACAGAACTAATTGTTTTACTGTAGAGTTTAATCTCATGAACATTTGTAATAATATTATGAGATGGCAAAATCGCAAGATAGCTTACGAGTTGGGTCATGCACAAAATACAACTTTTTCTGGATTTGACAAACAGCAATGAAACAAAAACAATGATATTATAATTTAACCCCAAACCTATATAGTGCATCCATTATTTTAATTGTAAAAGACTTTTGTGTACCACGGAAGAAAGAAAATATTGGATTTGGAATGAGACAAGGGATGTCTATGTGTTTGGTTGGTCTAAAAGTCCTACATTTCCAAATGACTCAAGTTGTACAATATCTTATGTTTTTCCATCTTGTTATGTTCCAGAGCGTATCTTGTGTTGTAATATGTTGGGTGCATAAATGTTTGTCTGTCTCTCTGTTCTGCTCCTGTAGGATGAGTAGTGGCACCTGTTCCGAATCAACCTGATTGACTCCTGATTGGCACCTGTGGCTGTGTGCTTGGAATAAAAGCTCTCCAGTTTGGAGTTACGATCAGAGACATTACACGACAATCTCTCTCTTGCTGAGTCCCTTTCTCTTCTCCCAGATGCTCATTGTTCTGTTCCTTGTGTTACATGCTGTGTAAGGTATTGTACGTTGGTATAAATGGGTTGTAAGAGAGCAGTGTTAACCTGAGTGCAGGCGGACATTCGCTGTTACCCCGGAGTGCAGGGCTTGTTGATAAATCTTGTTTCAATCTTTTATGAGTTATTTTAGGAAGCTGTAGGGAGGTGGCCACCCATTATTTTGCATATCTTTTTCTCCTGCTTATTATTTAGAGAGGGAGTTAGGATCAGTATTATCTTTTATTTGCATCTTTGTTTTGTATGTAGATTAGTTAGTGGAACTAACACAGGTAGACTCTTTTGTTTGTTATTTTGGCATTGCCCTCTCCGAGGTTAATTTATTGCTTACTTGTAAATATTCTGTTTACAAAATAAATCTTTATGATTCTAATAACTTGTGTTCAATGCTGCTGGGACGGGAAAACAGGGGCTCAGCAACTCTAGCAAGTAACGTTAAAAATATGATATTATTTAGTTTCCTTCATATTTTAAACTGTTCCTCCTCTACCCTAGACAGGGGAGGTCTTAACAGAATTGGGGGCTTGTCCGGGATTTGAACCCAGGACCTCTCGCAACCCATGCGAGAATCATACCCCTAGACCAATGTACTAATTAATATGAACTATCATGAGACTGTGAAAAACTCCCTCTGGTCCATGTGTTTGCTATAGAAGCCAGCAATATGCTAAAGTTGTTCATATGTTGAGAAAATGTATGAAGACAATGGAAACTATGTATTTAATTAGAGACACAAAAACAAACAAAACAGAAAGCTGTTAATAAAATATTATTTTATAAGCATTATTGGGTTTATCAGCATTTTGTGTATTTGAATAAAACCAGAATGCAGAATTCAAATGAAATCAACATATAATTAGTCTTATCTAATTATCCATGTCCTGCATCTAAAGTATGAAATGAAATGTACAGTCCTCAAAGACAGGAAGAAAAGACCTCAGAAAACAAAACTCTTTCCAGAAGAACAATAAACTGAAGGTTATCTAATGCAGATGATGAGTTTTTGGCAGAATATGGAAAGTTTGATTCAGAGTTGTGTGGAGTGATGAATCATGATTTGAGTTGCATGGTGATGCTCCAGAGATCTGGTGAGAAATACAATAGTGAATGCATCTCTGTCACAGTGAAGCATGGAGGAAGAGGAGCTCACCAAGTCACAAGTCCATTGGGCTCATATTTTGGCCTGTTCAGAGTCCAGATTTGAACCCAATAGAGAATATTTGGTCTCAATTGTCTGAAGCATCAACATCAAGTTGAACAACATTGACTCTTCTTTCTGTAAAAAGCTGATAGAGAGTTTACTCACAAGGCTTAAAGAAATCAAAGGGAAAAACAATCCCATACTAAGTTACTTTAGTGCTGATATTAATGTTACAGCTGCTCCTGTTGCTGCTGCTGCTAATGCAGCTACTGCTGCTACTCTCCATGACGTGGTTACTCTCCCTGCATCAGCAGCATTTCTGGCTGCAGTTGCTGCTGCTAACGTCATTACACTTGTCATTGCTCTTTGAGCTGCTACTACTGTTTCTCCTTCTGCAATTTCTTTGGCAGTAGTTCCAGCTGCTGCTACTACTGTTACTGCTGCTCCTCCCCCTACTGCAGCACTTCCTGCTGCTGCTCCTCCTCCTGCTGCTCCTCCTCCTGCTGCTGCGGCTCCTGCTGCTCCTCCTGCAGCCACACCTCCTGCTGCGGCACCTCCTGCAGTGGCCCCTCCTGCTGCTGCACCTCCTCCTGCAGCCATACCTCCTGCTGCTGCTCCTCCTCCTGCAGCCACACCTCCTGCTGCTGCTGCTCCTCCTGCTGCTGCTGCACCTCCTCCTGCAGCCACACCTCCTGCTGCTGCTCCTCCTGCTGCTCCTCCTGCAGCCACACCTCCTGCTGCTGCACCTCCTCCTGCAGCCACACCTCCTGCTGCTGCTATTCCTCCTGCAGCCACACCTCCTGCTGCTGCACCTCCTCCTGCAGCCACACCTCCTGCTGCTGCAGCTCCTCCTGCAGCCACACCTCCTGCTGCTGCTGCGGCACCTCCTGCTGCTGCTGTTATATGACCTGGCATTCCAATTAATAATGCTGTTTCTTTTCCTGAAAGTATTTTTGGTTTTCCTACACATAGAGTTGCTAAAAATGCTGCTACTACTGCTACAGCACATACTGCTATAATCTTCCCTGATATTCCATGAACAGTTTGTGACTGAGCCTTTCTAAACATCTCTGGTGTGTAATGCCTCATTCCATGTTTCTTCATCATTGTATCAATCTTTTTAAACAGTTCTGTGACCTGACCTTGATTGCTTTTGTCCTCATTGTTGAATGAGTGATATCTGCCACCACAACTGTCAACTATTTTTGGTAAATAGTTGCTTTTCCTGATGTACTCATGTAAAGATTTCCCCTTTAGCAGATCAATGTGAGTGAACAGAATGATTGTGTAGTTTGAAGCATCTTTTCCAAAGTTCTTCTCAATCCACTGCACAGTGTCCCTCTCCTCTTTCGTGAATCTCACTCCCAGTTTGATCACCAGCAGAAACACATGAGGACCAGAATCAGAAATATTCATATGCATACACTCCGTTATTTCAGCCTTCAGCTGATCTTCTGTCATTAATGTATTAAACAGTCCTGGAGTGTCAATCACTGAGATGGTCCTTCCACTCACCGATGCTTCTTGTTTCTCACACATTTTATTGGTTGATTTTACAAAATCTGTCACTTCAAATGCGTCTCTGCCCAGGATGGTGTTTCCTGTTGCACTCTTTCCAGATCCAGTTTTACCCAATAGAATGATCCTCAGATCAGATACTAAAAAAAGAGGAAAGATAGAAAGAAAAACTGAAAAAATGTTAAACAAACTCACACACACACACACACACACACACACACACACACACACACACACACACACACACACACACACACTTGTTGTGTTTTCATGTTTTATGGGGACTTTCCATAGACATAATGGTTTTTATACTGTACAAACTTTATATTCTATCCCCTAAACCTAACCCTACCCCTAAACCTAACCCTCACAGAAAACTTTCTGCATTTTTACATTTTCAAAAAACATAATTTAGTATGATTTATAAGCTGTTTTCCTCATGGGGACCGACAAAATGTCCCCACAAGGTCAAAAATTTCGGGTTTTACTATCCTTATGGGGACATTTGGTCCCCACAAAGTGATAAATACACGCTCACACACACACACACACACACACACACACACACACACTTGGCTGTTTAGATGGGGACATCCTATACATTTCTAATATTTTAATGTATAATTAATTCATCTCATTTAAAAGGATCAACAGAGATTGATTGTGTGACAACATGAATATCAGGAAATAAATAATTTAATGAATAAATAAATGTCCTGTGATAACAGCGTTATTGAGACTCTGTTCAAATGCTTGTTAGTGGTTTGCGTTACTTAATAGCAAAATGCTAAAGAAGGTAGACAAATCCTAATGAATGGAAAATACTTTTTCTAATTTTTAAATATAATTTATTTAAAAATTTATTTTTGGTAAAATCAGGTTTCACAGTATTCTTGCAGGAAATTGATGGAAAGTGCATCATTTCATACAGTTTCATACATGTCTGCTATCTTTATGATATATTGATTATTAAAATGTTCATACTGACCTTGATGTGTTGAAGTCATTGTTGTTGTTGTATAAAATTCCCAGTGTTGTTTTCTCTCTTGAGTTTCTGCACAATGTCTCTGAGCTGCTCTCTGAACAGAATGAAAAAGGCGGAGCTTCATAGTGATCAAAGTCACTATGAGCATTTCTCTTGTTTCTGAGTTTACTTGTTAATATATATATACAGTATATAAACTATGAGTGTTATGAAATGTTTAACCTTCCTGAATTTTCCTTTATCAGTCCAATCCTCAATTACCTGTTCAATTAATTTTTTCACCTTTGTAATTGTATGTTGCATAAAGACATGTGTTCACATTTTCAGGAATACAACTGCCACTTGAGGGCACTATCCACTATACACATGCACTAAGAGAAACTATGCGATTGTCAGATCAGATATTATAGATTATAGTGTGAAATCGAAATAGAAAATTAAAATAGCAATGCACAGAACTGCATATTTAAAATTAAAAATGCATATTTACTTGGGGTTTATGCAGTCAGTCTGTTATCAATAGTGTAACGCAAATATACAATTGAACTGTTCTTTCTTTCATTATTTTCAACCACGTTGTTTGTTTTACAAAATCTACCAGTTTGCAACTCTTAACATACATTTCTCTGTGACTTCAAATTTACTGATACACGTGCGGCTAATCTCTACAACTACTAATAACACTGTCACTGGCGCTCAATTGATTTGCTCCAATAATACCTTCATACTAATCTCAGTAAAGTCTTGTCAGTGTTTTTCAAGTCTTGCTTTTTGTTTTTTTCTTGCATTTGTTTGTCACTTTGGAAAATATTTTCTTAAACTGAACTTGAGAGTCACTCATCTTGTCTTCAAGTCTCGTCAGCTTTTCATTGTTACACTCCTCTAATTTTTACATCAGTCTCTAGAAATTACTTGCAAAAAACATCCAGTGAGTGAAAGATCTATGGATGGAAATGCCTTGATGAAGGAGGTCAGCGGAGAATGACAAGCACAGCAAAACCCAGCCAATTGTGCTGTGCTGGGCTGGTGCAGTTATGGGGGTGCAAAGAGTACCCACACAATGTTAGGCAGGTGCTATTAATGTTGTGGCTGATTGGTGTATATATATATATTACATTTGAAATGTCATGAATACGGTCCAATTTTTTTTTAAACTACATGCAATGTTTAATAGGAACATTCTCTTATTTAAAACTATATTTTTTACACAATGTATAGCATGTGTAGTCCTGGTTATGCCACTGAATAGCATTAATCCTGTTATAGTGAGTGCACACACACAGGCAGAGACATGATACATTTCTGTTTACTGTAAATAACCACCAGAGGTCTGCATTGCTCAGGTTCAGTAGCCTCTCTTTTTACTGATGTACCTGTTCAAAAGTGAATGTATTTTATTAATTGTTTTAAACATCATTAATTGGGTAACACTTTCCATGAAGCTTATATTTATTATTATAAGGGTGTTCTTAACACATTATAATGTATGCATAATGCCTTATAATAAACCTTTTAATATGTTGTATAATGCATTGTAATCTTATAAGTTATAACCATAAATAGGTAAGTATTATATAGTATAACTGTTGTTACAATTATTTATGAGACATTACAAGATATTGTAAGGTTTATTATAAGGCATTAAGAATATGCTTATAATGCATTATAAATACAGGCTTCATAGAAAGTGTTATCATTAATTATTTTAAAAAGCTATCACGATGTGTAACAATGGTAAATGTTCTCTAACTGCAGGGCCAGAGACAGGGGGTGGGCAGGCCACCAGAGGCTGAAGCATTGCCACCCCATTGGCCAACTGTCTTGCAATTGCTTTTCTACTATTTTTTCATATACAAACTTAATGCTTTTGAAAGATGATCTCGTTGCAACTACAACACAAGGGAAAACCTTTTAGTTGTTAACTAAAGGTGTTAATTTTCTATATCTTTTCTAAGAAGGTAACCCTCAAACTGTTAACACTCACGAGACTCACTTCAACCATAACACAAAATCAAATGCACTCTTGTGAGTTTCATAAGCCTGTGGGTTACAGCCCTTGGTTTCTAAGTGTGAATGCGAAGGAGTCTGTCCACCTATAACAGACCAGTATTTAAATTTTAACACATTTTTGCATTTTATAATTATATTATTATTGCCACTACAGAGTGATTGGTGGCCTATGCCCGGCCACCTCTGTCTAAATGTCATAGAAGCACAAATCATTTTACGTGGTAGTTTGTAACATAACCAGGCTTCACCCTAGTTTTGTTGTTCTCTGTTACATGTGTCTACAAAAGACTTGCCAAATTAAAAGAGTAATGAAATAAAATAGAAAACACAGGGCAAAGATATTTTTATCTTTGAAAATGACGGACAAGGGCAATGTGTATCAATGTTAAATCCAAACAGATTTGCAGCTTGTCATGTGATCATAATGAAATTTGAGGAGTTAACAAGAGCACTCTCAGTCACAATCATTCATTTAGAAAGAGAAAGAGAGAGCACAGCAAAACATTTAAAAGATCATGGACATTACAAGGCTTTGTACAGAAATGGCAACAATTACAGGTCAGTTCAAATTCATTTTATGTTATTATGACATTTTAACAAAATGTTGCAACTACAAAATTACAGTGTTGGAAAAGAAATTGCATTGCTGAAATACTTTTTCAAACTACTTTGCTTTTTTAAGATAGGAAAAAATAAGAAATGTTCATTAATGTCTAATTAAGACTGCTATTACAGAAGCAAATCAATTTTAAACCTACTGAATTACATTTAAACAAAAGAGCATTGATTTATGCTTAAAATGTATGTAACAATTTAGTAAATAGCCATTTAAATATATCAATTAAATATTAAAACATGTATAATAATAATAATAATAATATAATTGTATTGTCACAAATAGATTTATATAAATTCCCAGTTGTGGAAATCTGTTGTTGGGTATTGATTCTTAAAGGACTGACATTCCTTTCCTGGAACATTTTACCTGATGCCAATTTACCCTGTATACTGCACAATTTACACTTTTGAGTTAGGGTTGCAACCAATGAATATGTATTATATTTTAAGACACAACACCCTCTCTGACACTAGTGAGTTAAGTTGTAGTTCCATTTGTTGATTTTAAACACCCACTCCAATATGTTTTTCTGTGGGTATTGCAGTTGAGGGACAATTTGAGAAACTGATGAATCAGTCAATTTATGTAGTACAACAATACAAATAATAAAGTTTGTTGTTGGGCATGACACAGCAGATGTGTACTGGTACTTCTAATGTCAAGCCAGTATTTGTAAACTTTCCAGCCTGACAAATGATTGTATGTGAATTATCGATTTGGTTCAGGAAATCTGAGGATTGTGCTGCTGGGTAAAACTGGATCTGGAAAGAGTGCAACAGGAAACACCATCCTTGGCAGAGATGCATTTGAAGAGGACATTAGTCCAGAATCAGTAACTCAAGACTGTGAGAAACAATTGACAAAAAAAGGTTCAAGGACCGTCTACATAATTGACACTCCAGGACTGTTTGACACATTAATGGGTGAAAAGACGGTAAAGAAATCTAATTCACCAATGACTGAAAAAGTACTGAAGGCTAAAATAGAGAAGTGTCTGGAGATGTCAGCTCCCGGTCCTCACGTGTTCCTGCTGGTGATGAGACTGGATGTGAGATTCACAGAAGAGGAGAAGAACACAGTGAAATGGGTTCAGGAGAACTTCGGAGAAGATGCTTCACGTCACCTCTTCATTCTGTTCACTCATCAAGATCATCTGAAGACTAAATCACTGAAGGCTCATATAGAAGAGAATGAAGATCTACGACAGTTTATTATCAGCTGTGCTGGCAAATATCACTCATTCAACAATGAAGACAGAACGAATCAAGTTCAGGTCACAGAGCTGCTGGAGAAAATAGATAAAATGGTGGAGAGAAATGAAGGAAAGTACTATATTAAAGCAATGTATAAACAAGCACAGAGAAATATTATCTGTGTAAAACTAATCAATGTCTTATACAGATATGCTGGAATAATATTAGCATTATTATTATTAGCAGTAGC